>NC_057795.1:374773936-374828229 GCF_018294505.1 Triticum aestivum | reverse complement strand
TGCCTCGATCGAGCCGGTTGGGGCTAGATGAACAGGACCCCGTGGAGGGCTAGATGAATAGGACGACCCCGTGGAGTGCTGGATGAACAGTAGACGGTGGAGGGATGCCCGTGGAGGCTGGAGGAGGTCGACAGTGGAGATGAACAGTATCACGTGGAGTCCCGTTTTGCGGTACGCCACACTCCTCCCGATGAACAGGACCCTCGTTTAGACCGTAGCGCTCCAACACAAGTCTGTTTTGTCCGTTTTGCGGTATGCCACACCCCTCCCGATCAACAGGACCCCCGTTTTGACCGTAGGAGGTCCGTTTCCTCCGTTTTGCGGTACGCCAGACCCCTCCCGATGAACAGGATCCCGTTTCGAACGTGGCCGGTCGAACACAAGGCCATTTCCTCCGTTCTGCGGTACGCCAAGCCTCGTTTCCATCGCATGTTCCATCCAAGCCCTCCCGATGAACACGGCGACGCATTCCGTTCCGACCCAGCCGGTTGGCTCCCCATGAACACGACGACGACGTTATTTCTCCGTTCCGACCCAGCCATGTACACGAGCCCTGGCCGTACGTATGCGCGAGTAGGCGTTCGAGACCCCGCCCGTATGTACACATACATGGCCGTATTTTCTTTCTTGCACACTGGCCGCTGTACGAACGTGTACATGCTACGTGCGTGCCTCTACTACGACACGTGCACGCCTCTACATCGACCAGTATATATGTACGTACACGTTCACGACCTGAATGACAACGCTACGTACGCTTCGACCAGGTGGGTCCTGACTGTCACGCACTTCCTTGCGTGCGAAGATGTAGCTGGTGGGTCCCTGCAGTCAGGGGGGCGAATGGTTTTTATTTTTTGGCCGGACGCACTTCCTTCCGTGCAAAGATGTGGCTGGTGGATCCCAGCAGTCAGGGGGGTGAATCGTTTTTTTCTGACACACTTCCTTGCGTGCGAAGATGTAGCTGATGGGTCCCAGCAGTCAGGGGGCGTATCATTTTTTTTGCCCAGACGCACTTCCTTGCATGCGAAGATGTAGCTGGTGGCTCCCAGTAGTCAGGGGTGAAACATTTTTTTCACGAAATACGGTGGCCCATCCGGTGGGTCCCTGCTGTCAGGTGGAGGTATCATTATTTTCCGCGTAATAAGGAGGCACTTTCTTGCTGCGGACGTGGACCCCGCTGTCAGCCTCTCCACGTACAGTCCACGTCCGATGGAAGTTGTTCCTTGACCACATTGACCATGCTGCACCGAGAGCATCAGGGCGGTGGACGACGGCAAGGCCTAGGAAGGGGACGACGCGGAGCCGGGGAAGACGCGGAAGTGGAAGCCCGCGCGGAGAGGAGTACGAGGGTTCACTGGTTCGGCTGCGGTGTGAGGCTGCCGTCGCCGCAGGGCCTGGCCAGTGGTGGGAATAGTAGGGGGCGGTGAGGCCTCTGCGGCAGCATAGCCAGCCACGAAAGGCAGGAGCACGCGGCACGACCGGCGCTTGTTTGGGCGGCTGGAGCAAGAAGACCAGAGGTTGAAGAAGAACTACGGCCGTTGGATGGACATCGTACGATCACTAGAGCTAGAAACGTTCATATTGACTAAGTTGACAAAGCCCTCCGTCCCCATCAACTTAGTTGGCCCACAAGTCATCCTCCCACTATGGTGGGTCCCAGCTAGCAGGGGGTATTCATTTTTTTGTGCTAAATAAGGAGGCACTTCCTTGCGTGCGAAGATATAGCTAGTGGGTCCGACATGTCAGCGGGGAGAACGTTTTTTGCGAAATACAGAGGCCCTTCTGGTGGGTCCCAGTTGTCAGGTGGAGGAATCATTATTTTGCGCGTAATAAGGAGGCATTTCCTTGTGTGCGGCCGTGGACCCAGCTGTCAGCCTCTCCACGTACAGTCCATGTCTGATGGATGTCGTTCGTTGACCACGTTGACCAGGCCGCGCCGAGAGCACCATGGTGGTGGACGGCGGCGAGGCCTAGGAAGGGAACGACACGGAGCCGGGGAAGACTCGGCAATGGTTGCCCACGCGGTGGGGAGTACGAGGGTTTACTGGTCTAGCTGCCGTCGCCGGAAAATAACAGGAGGTCTGGGTGAGTAGAGGAATGGCCTTGCCAGCAATGAAGTAGTGTGGGGCGGTGCGGCCTGTGCGGCAGCACAGCCGGCCACGGGAGGCGGGAGCAGGCAGTCCCACCGGAGCTGGTTTGGGGGGCTGGAGCACGAAGATCAGATATTGAAGAAGCAGCACGGCCGTTGGATTAACATCCAACGGTCACTGCTGCTAGAATCGTTTGTGGACTAAGTTGACAAAGCCAAAGTACACGTCAACCTAGTAGACCCACAAGTCAGCCTCCAAATTTGTCCCAAACAGCATATAGCCCGAAATTTCTTGCTAGATTCAAATTAATTTTAAATCTAAATATACCTTAATTTCAATTCAATGAAATTTTACCCGCACAAAAACAATAAAATTTAAAATATCAAAATCCGAAAGAAAACAGTATTTTGGAACTAATTGCCTGTTTGCTGTATTTCTTCATTTTATAGCCCATTTATTATTACTTATAGCCCATTTCTTATTACTTATAGCCCTTTTTTTCTGGGCAAAATGCATCCCTCCTCGTCTTGAAAGATTTCCGGCCCAGCAGGGCGTAGAAAAGCAAGTAGGCCTATGTTGGTTATTCTGCAAAAAACAAAATAGCTGGCTAGCCATTTTCAGAAAGGAAAAAAACAAAATGGGCTGGTCATGTGCTAAACATATGAAATAAAAGCCTGGGCTAGATGGGCCACGGGTCCCGCGCAACCTAGTTGATACCCCTCTCCGTCCCGAAAAAACAAAATTATTGTGCGCGCTGCTGGGTCCCTACTGTCATCCTAACCATGTACAGTCATCTCCTTATTCCTCTCGGTTGTTGACCATGTTGACTACACCGGAGGGCGGGCGCCGCGGCGAGCGGACCAAGGCGGAGGACGATGGTGAGGCCTCGGACGAGAACAAACAGGAGCCGGGGAAGATGCATAGAGTTTTAGGATGCGATGTGGCCATGATGCGTGCGCGGAAGCACAGCCAGCCGTGGGAGGCGGGAGCAGGCGGTCCCACCGGCGCTGGTTTGGCTTTGGCGGCTCGAGGAAGAAGAGACTGAAGAAACACGACAGACATTGATTGTCAATCCAACTGTCAAGGTTGGCACAATCATTTGTTGACTAAGAGGACACCAAGTAGCATACTTTTTTAGATATATAGGAAGAAAAGAAAAACTAGGCTCGTTGGCCTGATAACATTCCCGAAACTGTGACCGTTTGATCTTGTGTCACAACTAAAACTGCAAGGAAAATGCGTCCGTTTGCCTTCCTCCTCACAGGGAACGTTCGCCACATAAGTGACTAGCACCCTTGGTTTTCAACCGAGAGGTCTTGGGTCAGGAACTCTCAATTTTGTCCTCCTTCCTTCCTTGCAAAAAAAGGAAAGAAAATCAAAGACTTGGGAAGGCGTACAGAACAAGCTAGTGTACCAGTAAAGAGACGTTGCCGAGTTTTAGAAAAAAGAGAGACATGCTCCTATAGATGGTTCGAACCCAAACCTAGACTATGACTATATATGGTGCTATGCTACTTTGCAAGTAATGAAACTGACATATCCAACGTTCGCTTCTCCTCTTCTCTACTTACTCTGCCTAGCATCAGCAGCTCTGGCCCCAGCAACCATGTACGATGGCTTCTCATCCACCTGCTCTTCAGCAGGCAACAACCAGATATGCGCCAAGTCGCCACCCGTACCATCGCATGTGGGTCTCATCACACCCCCGCCGGCATGCGCACCGCAGCCGATTGCTCATCGCAACCCGCTACCGTTGGTCTGGTGCCACTGCTGCAAATTACGCAGAGTCATCCGTCGAGTCTTGAGGGAGTCCTGGACTAGGGGGTGTCCGGATAGCCGGACTATCATCGTCGGCCGGACTCCAAGACTATGAAGATACAAGATTGAAGACTTCGTCCCGTGTCCGGATGGGACTTTCCTTGGCGTGGAAGGCAAGCTTGGCGATACGGATATGTAGATCTCCTACCATTGTAACCGACTCTATGTAACCCTAGCCCTCTCCGGTGTCTATATAAACCGGAGGGTTTTAGTCCGTAGGACGAACAACCATTACAACAATCATACCATAGGCTAGCTTCTAGGGTTTAGCCTCCTTGATCTCGTGGTAGATCCACTCTTGTACTACCGATATCATCAATTTTGATCAAGCAGGAGTAGGGTTTTACCTCCATCGAGAGGGCCCGAACCTGGGTAAAAACATCGTGCCCCTTGTCTCCTGTTACCATCCGCCTAGACGCACAGTTCGGGACCCCCTACCCGAGATCCGCCGGTTTTGACACCGACATTGGTGCTTTCATTGAGAGTTCCTCTGTGCCGTCACCGATAGGAAGGATGCCTCTTCCCGTCTTCAAGGACGGAATCTTCGTCAAAGGAGCCTTGGCTGCCGGCCAAACTATCCGGCTAGGTGGTTTTCTCATGACCGCCTGTTCGGCCACCGCTTTGACAATGACCTCTCAGGTCGTCAAAAACAATCTTCACGTCAGCTTGGAATTCGCCGAGCGGCTGGATCCAATAGAGCTTTCATCCGTAAACGAGCTCTTGCATCGTATCGCCGCCCTGGGAGTCGCTACAGACTACAATCAGATGGGGCTTAAAACTGATCTGAGAGAGATTAACTCTCCCCAGGTCACCCACCACGTTGCAGTGGTAGAGGAACAATGCGGCGACTCTTCTCCTGTATTGAAAACTAGTCATGTCCGGGCTCCCGAACCCTCCATGCCGGATTCCCACGGAGGGACGGACTTCGATCAAGCACTGAACCTAAAGTCAGGCATCGGACCGGACTCGTTGGACAACATCCAGCAATCCAAGCTTCCAAATTTGGAAACTTCTTGGCCCTTGAGCCTCGAGAAGGGTAGGGTTCCGGACTTAATTCCACCCACCCGCCCAGACATATGCGATCTATCTCTAATCCGGCAAGAGCCCGCTGAAACAGTACATCACTACTGGGCCAGATTCCTCCTGGTTATGAACAGGATAAAGGACTGCCGAGAGGAAAACGCAACCTCAATTTTTTGCAATAATTGCACGGATGAGGGAATCTTGAACGCCGTCAGCCGTCATGAAATTACATGCTTCGCCGACCTGGCGTCCATAGTACGAAAGTACTGTGCGATGGAGAGTTTCCGGAAAACCGAAAATAAGTTTTGGGACAATTCGGCCCCGAATACAACCCTAGTCCGCAACAAAAGGGTGCATTACACTCAGGCACCAGGTACAAACACCAAAAAGCAGAAACCCCATAAAGGGCACGGAACCGTACTGGAGGGATGGCTTAGTGGACCCTGTAAAATTCACAGTACAGAGGGCGCCATCCCAACACATAGCCTTCGAGCATGTTGGATATTACGGCAGGTGGCCAAAAGTGGCGAGGAGCTTCTAGCCCCGGAAAACCACTCCAACAATACCGGTACGGTATCAACAGTCTTCGAGACTTTCGCATCAAATAATATGCGGAAACGAACAATCCGCAGCCTCGCCGAAGTCTACCAAGTATCAACAACAAATCCATGGAGCGATACAGCCATCACCTTCAACGCCAGCGACGAACCTAAATTCCGAACAGCCCGAGCACCAGCCGCATTGGTCCTTAGTCCAATAGTGGACGGCTTTCGACTCACCAAGGTACTCATGGATGGCGGCAGCGGATTAAACCTCATCTACGAGGAAACTCTTCAAAAAATGGAAATAGACTGGAGCCGCATTGAGCGAAGCAGCACAACCTTCAGAGGAATAATCCCTAGCCGGGAAGCGCGCTGCACCGGAAAAATCACACTCGATGTGGTGTTTGGCTCGCCGGACAATTACAGATCCGAAGAAGTCACGTTCCAAGTGGCCCCATTCAACAGCGGATATCATGCTATATTAGGACGAGAGGCATTCACAATTTTTCTAGCCGTACCCCATTACGGGTACATGAAGCTCAAAATGCCTGGGCCCGGCGGAATAATCACTCTCGTTAGTGATCCGGACATAGCACTCCGCGCCGAAAACAAGACAGCCGCATTAGCCCTGGAGGCACTATCCGAAGCCCTAGCGGCAGAAGAACTCACCGCGCTGCGCTCTACTGTGAATAGGGATGATGTGATACTCGATAAGAGATCCAAGTCCACCTCCTTTAAACCAGCGGACGAAATAGTAAAATTCCAGGTCCATCCAACGGACCCGACAAAGACGGCTTCCATCGGGGCACAGTTGAACCCTGATGTAGACGCCGCACTGCGAGAATTCCTTCGGGAAAATTGGGACATTTTCGCCTGGCACCCTTCGGATATGCCCGGAATCCCACGCAGATTGGCCGAACACAGCCTAAACATCCTAAAAGGATTCAAGCCAGTCAAATAGGTTCTTCGACGATTTTCCGAACCCAAAAGACAGGCAATGGGAGAAGAGCTAGCCAAACTATTGGAAGCCGGATTCATCAGAGACATCAAACATCCGGATTGGCTAGCAAACCTAGTAATGGTACGAAAGAAGGACAAATCATGGCGCCTATGTGTCGATTTTAAAGACCTCAACAAGGCCTGCTCAAAGGATCCCTTCCCCCTCCCCCGCATCGACCAGATAATCGACGCTACCGCAGGACACGATTCATTGTGCTTCCTTGACGCATACTCCGGCTACCATCAAATCAAGATGGCGGAAGCAGACCAGGCCGCAACGGCATTCATTACTCCATATGGACCATTCTGCTTCAACACAATGCCCTTCGGACTTAAAAACGCCGGCGCAACATATTGGCGCATGACTCAAACATGTCTGGCCACCCAGATCGGCAAAACAGTAGAGGCATACGTAGACGACGTAGTTGTCAAAACCAAACACGTCGAAACTCTAGTAGACGACTTGAGGCTCACATTCGACAACCTCAGAGCATATGACATCAAGCTGAAT
Organism: Triticum aestivum; assembly: GCF_018294505.1. Taxonomy (NCBI): domain Eukaryota; kingdom Viridiplantae; phylum Streptophyta; class Magnoliopsida; order Poales; family Poaceae; genus Triticum; species Triticum aestivum. The sequence continues at coordinate 374,821,246 of NC_057795.1, read as the reverse complement.
CTGGAAAAATGCGTTTTTGGCGTACCAGCCGGAAAGCTTCTGGGCTTCATTGTGTCCGGTAGAGGAATTGAAGCAAACCCAGCCAAGATCCGAGCTCTGTCACAGCTAGATATTTCAAAAGACCTCAAACAAATACAAAAATTGACTAGATGCATGGCGGCTCTAAGCCGCTTTATCTCCCGTTTGGGAGAAAAGGCACTGCCCCTCTATCGCCTCCTCAGGCGCACCGAACACTTCGAGTGGACGGATGCTGCCACCGCCGGACTCGAAGAAATAAAAACCATATTGGCAATAAATCCGGTCCTGGCTGCGCCCAACCTGGGCGAACCAATGTTGTTATACATCGTGGCAACACATCAAGTTGTAAGCGCAGTACTCGTCGTCAAACAAAAGACCACTGTGTTAACCCCCTGCAAGTCCCGTTACCCGCACTATCAAAAGATAGCATATGCGCTGTTCATGGCATCCCGGAAGCTCCGACACTACTTTCAAGAGTGTTCGATAACAGTGGCCTCCGAGGTACCCCTCAACGACATTATAAACAACCGCGACGCAACGGGCAAGATTGCAAAATGGGCCACTGAGCTCTTACCATTCGATATAACTTACAAACCTGGGCGGGCTATAAAGTCGCAAGTTTTGGCTGACTTTGTCGCTGAATGGAACGAAGCCGAACTCCCTAAAGAGTACGGCGCATACTCCAATTGGATTATGCACTTCGACAGCTCTAAAATGTTGGCCGGATTGGGGGCTGGCGTCGTATTGACGTCCCCAACCGGGGACACAGTCCAATACATACTTCAGATAATGTACACGGACTCCAACAACGCAGCCGAATATGAGGCCCTTTTACATGGCCTCCGGATGGCAATCTCCATGGGCATTCAACGTCTAGAGGTGCGTGGGGATTCAAACCTTGCAATATCCCAAGTAAATGGAGACTTTGATGCCAAGGATCCGAAAATGGCAGCCTATCGTAACGCTATCCTAAAAATGTCAGCTCGGTTTGAAGGACTTGAATTCCACCACGTAGCCCAGGATAATAACCAAGCAGCCGACGTACTGGCACGCATCGGCGCAAAACGTGACGCTGTCCCTCCTAACATCTTCCTGGAATGGCTCTTTAAGCCATCCGTACTATGGGAAGAGGAGTCCGGAAATAACAAACCGGAAGTAGCCGCACCAACCGACACAGAGCAATCTGACATAACCGGCGATTCAGCCGATGAAATAACACCTTCAGCCCACGAAATAATGGCAGTAATCGCCCCGTGGACAGAGCCATTCCTAGCCTACTTGCTTAGGCAGGAACTCCCCGAAGACCAAAATGAGGCCCGCTGCATAGTTCGGCGATCTAAAGCCTACAAGGTCCATGAGGGAGAACTTTATAAGAAAAGCACAACCGGAGTCCTTCAAAGGTGTATCTCCGAAGAGGAAGGGCGAAACCTTCTGGTTGAAATTCATGCCGGATTAGGCGGACACCACGCCGCAGCTCGGGCCCTTGTAGGGAAGGCATTCCGTACAGGATTTTATTGGCCGATGGCCCGAGCAGATGCTCAGGACTTAGTCCAAAGATGCGTCGGTTGTCAGCTCTTTGCTAATCAGAGCCATATGCCACCGACCGCCCTCAAAACTATACCCATTACCTGGTTGTTCGCGGTCTGGGGGCTTGACATGGTTGGACCCCTTAAAGGGGGAACCCACAAGCAAAGGTACCTATTGGTCATGGTGGATAAATTCACCAAATGGATAGAGGCCAAGCCAGTTAAAACGGCAGAGTCTGGACCAGTGACAGACTTCATATCTGGGGTAGTACACCGTTATGGTGTCCCCCACAGCATCATCATCGATAACGGCACGAACTTCACGGCCGACGAGGTTAAATCATGGTGCAAAATATGGGCATTAAGCTGGATTACGCTTCAGTCTATCATCCTCAAACCAACAGTCAAGTGGAACGAGCGAACGATCTAATAATGAGCGGCATCAAACCCAGACTAGTGCGGTCACTTATGAAATCTGACACGCATTGGGTAGAGGAGCTCGACTCCGTACTCTGGGGGCTGCGGACAACGCCCAACCGTACTACCGGATTCACACCATTTTTTATGGTATACGGCGCAGAGGCAGTTCTGCCCTGCGACATCATTCATGACTCACCTCGAGTGCGCATGTACGAAGAAAGAGAAGCCGAGCTGGATCGGCAGGACAGCTTGGACGCATTGGAGGAAGAACGCAACGTCGCCGAGGCTCGTTCCGCATTCTATCAGCAGCAGGCTCGAAGATATCAAAGCAGAGAAGTACTTGCCAAGACTTACAATGTTGGCGAACTAGTTCTACGCCTGCCGGACAAGAAAAAGGACAAGCTCAAGCCCAAATGGGAGGGACCCTTCATTATCGATCAAGTCCTGACCGGCGGAGCGTACTGTCTACAAAATGCGTCGGACAACCGACTCGAGCCGAACCCATGGAATGCAGCCCCCCTCCAAAGATTCTATGCCTAGCGCCGGACTAAGAGTTCGTCCCCTTCCCCCGTCCAAATTTTTACACTTCAACTGTCTTTTGTTTCTCTTTCTTCTCTCAACCCTTTTCCTAAAAAGCCCTTAAGGGCCTACTTGCGCATTGTTCGCACACACTTGATGTGCCATCCGCACTCATTATACCTGGGGGCTTCTTTACCAGAAGCTTAATTATAAGGGCTTCATGCCCAGCACATGTACCTTTTATTCACCATTATATGCATCGATATGACTTAAGTTTTGGCCAAGCTGGGTTGCCTGGCTCTTGTGCTTACCCCTACGTTCCCGATTGTTCGACTAGGAGGTAAAGGGAGCACCTCTGCGATTGTTACTGCCGGGTCAGCCGGATGTGTACCTCAGACTAGGTGAAGCTGAAAGCTAGCGTTCTTAAGGGAATATTCGGTCGGTGACTTGAAAGATGATTTTTTACCTACTTATTTATCTGCCCCCAGATGTTTTTCTGCTCTTTTCGCAGACCGGACATGCACTTTAGGGCATGCCTCCCAGGGAAAGGAACCCTTAATGGAACTATTCTCCCTGGAAGATGTTTCTTACTAACCATGTAATATAACATAACTAGTTGGGCACTTGTCTGATAAAGCACTAATGACCCCTACGCCTGGTCTCCATGCAGGCCCCGGTTGTTTCCTAACCGAGAAGGTATTCGGACACACTCCGGACTCTAGGGTCCCGAGGTTGAAGCGAAAAGGTCGGCAAAGACAAACGATCTACAATCCGGCTAGAAGGCATTTTACATGTCATTTTAAAATACATTGTCAAATCGATTGACTGTATTCCTCCTCAATCCCGTCTAACAGGCTGTCTAATTTACAGTCCCGTTGGGAAAATTTAGCGGCCAACTCTACTTGGCCGTATACTAAACTCACAGGGATCTACTTCCCATCGGGCCCCACAGGTCCGACCTCGGCCATATGGTTGGGATCCGCCTTCTTGTACCGCGTCTTCACCATGGCCCAGGCCTCCCTGGTACCTTGGCGGCAGGCCAAAATCTTCCATAAACGGAAGCACTGCCGCACTCCCTGAAGCTTCTCCGCAAGCTCCCCAAGGCCCTCGGGCAGGGAGAGGGCTGGCCATAAAGCCTGGACGACGCCGCTCATTGCCTGCCGAACTCGTTCGAGCAGTTGCAATAGCTCGGGAAGTTGATCACCCGTTGATACAGGCATCTCCTCCGCAGGGCGACCTGTGAGTATACCTACAGACATATTTTGTCAATTGACTTCCTCGCCGAACTCTTCTTTTCAAAGGAGTTCGCTCAAGCACTTACTATAGATGTCGCGACGAAGCCGCTGATTCTCCTTAACGGAGCCAGACAGCTCGGCCCGAACACCTTTCAGCTCTTCTCCAAGCTGGGCGTGGGCATCCTGGAGCTTGTTCCTATCCTGCTGCACCTTATTCAGCACCCTCTCGCCGGCCTTCAGCTGGCGCAGTAGTTCTTGTCTGTCCGGATCTTGTCCGGCAGCACCTGCAATGTCATTATCAGACTTGCGCGCACGCCGCACACCACTTATCTTTTTAAAATAATGTGTTACCAGGAGGGGTCTCTGTGTTTCCCCCTGCGGAAGCAAGTGCGGCCTCGAGTTGGGCCTTACACTCTTGCAGCTCCTGAGAAAGTTGGGTATTCTTCTCCGTAAGATCCTGCGTTTTGAATGATCCTTAAATCAGTTCATATAACTACTTTAAGTCTCGGGGGCTACTGGCATATACAACTATTAAATTCTCTTACCCGTATGTCTTTTACATACTGCTCCGTGGCTCTGGTCAAACCATCTTGAGCAGCACGGAGGTGCGCGTCCCCCGCGTTAAAGGCATTCAACGTCTCAGGGGAGAAGCACGCGTCACGAAAAACTGTCCGGCGGCGCCTGTGGTTCATGGCGCTCTCCACCTCAGACTTGGTGGCGGACAGTCTGTCGGCATCCTCCGTTGGAGGAGTATCCGGCTCGCGCCTTGCGCTCGCCTCCAGACCAGGTGCTGGAGCCTGGCTGGTAGAGGCTGGGTTGGCAACCTCTACGCCCGCAGTCCGGCGGGCGCTTTTTCTCCTACAAAAGTCATGAGCATTCAAACGCTTCCTAGGAACGTTGCTCTAAATAACAAACTGTGAGCTATACCTTTGCGGCGATGTTTCAATTCGTGCCGCGCTCCTCTTTCGCCTATTGGGCCGGACTGACCCCTGTTGGTCAGCCGCCGCGGGCTCGGCTTCCCGCCTTGGAGGCGCCTCCCGCAAAGTGCCATTGTATTCGGTGATCAGAAATGAGCAAGGAAGGAATAATGGTGTCAGGACTTCGGTCATAATCACCTGGGAAGCCGGATATAGTCCGGGGTAGTCAGCCGTGATGGCGACTAAAGCATTATCCATGCTGAGCTAGTGGAACACCCCGTCGATTAGCTCCACCTTTATGTCCGGATCCTCTTCAGAGGCCGGATCCTGGGATCTCTCTGGATCCTCGGGTTGTGGAGCTGGACTAAGCATGCCCTCCACAACCCGACGCAGCTCCTGCGTCGAAAGCATAATATAAGAAACTTAAACTTTGAAAGCATGGGTCGGGCACACAAAGTGTTTGCTTACCCAACGCCGAGGGTTATTCATGGAGAACCCATTCAACGGGCTCGTCTGGAGGAAATCCTCCTTCTCCCCCTTGTATAGGCCGGGCAGGATCTTCGCCAGGTCTTCGGCCGATCCTGGCCCTTTGCGGCCATGACGGGTGGCATCGTCCTCCCCGTTGAAATCCCACATAGGGTGGCCCCTGTATTGCAGCGGCTGCACCCCCTGCATAATGCATATTGCCATGACTCCAATCATGGTCCTTCCCGTTTCATGACTCCAATCATGGTCAACCCGGAATGGGCCAGTAACCTTATCCGGCCCATCAAATAATGGACGCTCTTGTCTTCCTGCAGTTGGGGGCTCCGTGGGCGCCAGCTAAGGCGTTTCTTCAAAGGAGAATTACTGAACTCCGGGAGGCCGATCCGAACAGGGTCCGGCAGCGGAGCGTCTTCTATGTAAAACCATTCTGAAGGCCAGTCTTCGGACGCCTTCTTAGGGGTTCCAGATGGATATCCGGTCCCGGCGATGCGCCATATTTCGGCACCGCCCACTTGATATATGGACCCCTCGTAAGAGCGGGGTACAAGGCAGAACAACCTCTTCCACAGCGCAAAATGGGGCTCGACGCCCAGAAATAGCTCGCAAAGAGCTACGTAACCCGCGATATGCAGGATAGAGGCAGGCGTGAGGTGATGGAGCTGGAGTCCGTAGAACTCCAGGAGCCCGCGGAGGAACAGATGTATAGGAAATCCGAGCCCCCTTATCAGATAGGGGACGAAGCATACCCGCTCCCCTTTGTTGGGATTTGGGGTAGCCTCCGCTTGCTTCCCACCTTGGTAGGTGGCCAGCCCGGCTCGAACCGGGACCATGAAGGCCGGAGGGAGATATCCCTCCGCTTGGAGCGTCACCAGCTCGCTGTGCGGGACAGAACATCTCCGCCAGTCTCCTGGCAGAGGGCTGGGAGCGCGAGAGGAGGAGCTGCGTCGACGGTCCATGATGGAATTGATTTTTGGTCGGGAGCGCTCCGATGAATGCTCGCGGAAGGAAGACAGTGTGATTTGGATCTGGATTCTTGCCTCTCTTATAGGCAGATTATTTGCACAACTAGGGGGTAAAACATAAAAGATACCCTGGCTTTTCGCATTGGTGCGACGCGTGGAAGATGGCCATTATTGGGCGTGGAAGCCAAGAAGCACAACATTGATAAGGAAGTCAGACACTGTTCGGCAGGTACATAGAACTTAAAGGAGAACCCGCCTTGCAACGCCGAAGACTATAAACGCGCTGGACTTATCGTCATCGAAGCCTGGTTCGGGGGCTACTGAGGGAGTCCTGGACTAGGGGGTGTCCGGATAGCCGGACTATCATCGTCGGCCGGACTCCAAGACTATGAAGATACAAGATTGAAGACTTCGTCCCGTGTCCGAATGGGACTTTCCTTGGTGTGGAAGGCAAGCTTGGCGATACGGATATGTAGATCTCCTACCATTGTAACCGACTCTATGTAACCCTAGCCCTCTCTGGTGTCTATATAAACCGGAGGGTTTTAGTCCGTAGGACGAACAACCATTACAACAATCATACCATAGGCTAGCTTCTAGGGTTTAGCCCCCTTGATCTCGTGGTAGATCCACTCTTGTACTACCCATATCATCAATTTCAATCAAGCAGGAGTAGGGTTTTACCTCCATCGAGAGGGCCCGAACCTGGGTAAAAACATCGTGCCCCTTGTCTCCTGTTACCATCCGCCTAGACGCATAGTTCGGGACCCCCTACCCGAGATCCGCCGGTTTTGACACCGACAAGTCTCAACCACAATCCTCAACCCTGGCCGAGTCTTCTACAAATGCCCGAATCATGGGGTAATAATATGTTTAAGTATTGTTCTGCTGCTTTCGGTTGCTGATTTTTTTAATAGTTTGGTTGATGATCTTCCAATTTGATTTGTGTAGAGAAGGGAAGATTCGTGTGATTTGTATTTCTGGGAAGTTGCTGATGTGGGGTTGCAACTATGTTGATTATTTGGTTAGCCGAGGAATCCCAATACCAGTAAGTTGGGGTGTTGGACAAGTAACTGAAGGAACGGCAGAAGAGGAAGATGCAGAGCAGAAGGTTAAAGATGCAGTTCCTCTGATCATGGCCAAGCAACAGCTGCTGAACGGCCTTGACAGCAATGAGGAGATGAAAGAGCTTGTGAAGATAATGGGCAAAATTGATGTGCTCTGTAGGATGATTGTCTCTTTATTTGTAGTGTATGTAGCACTCGTGATGTATTCAGTGGCTATGACATGAGCACTTTGCTGGAACTAGTAATGAATGGAACTTGTGTAGCAGGCTGGGCGTAGTGTTGTGAACATCTAATGATTTCTATTAACGGAAATCAGAGGGTATCCCCTTTTGCTCATAAATAAATAAATAGCAGAGGCCATGTCGGGTCAGCTTTGTTCTTATTCGAAGGCATCGAGCAAATTGTAGTCCAACAGCAAACTATGTCATCAAATTCAAGTTTCACAGCCAAATATGAGTACAGCTAAACAACAATGTCATCATGTTTTAGTTGTCATACAATCACCAAACACAAATCAGAATACATAACAAGTGATGTTCTCACAGCAAAATACTAAACAACATGTTCATCAGGTTTCAGTTGTCATAGAAAACACAAATTCACATAGTAGATAAAAAACGTCTTCTGACAGGCAAATACGACAAAAGCAATTTAATCATCATCCGCAGCAGCAGCATCAACATCTTTGCCATGTGTATCAGTCTGAATCGTAATTCCCCATGGTGTCATCTTCTTCTTTGTCCTCAACGTCCTCGAACGTTGGCTTCTTCTCGATCAACTCTTGTATGTCCACAGCACGACAGGCAATCGCCAGCGTCATTGACGTGATGGTTCTCAAAGATATTAGGAACATCTGTGTTATCTTGTAGATCAGGAGCAGTGTAAGCATCATCTTGTTGTGCAACTTCATTAAACGAATTCCTCTGCTCAAACCTTTGCAATACTCTCCAGTCATCGCTACATGCAAATGTGTCTTCCAAGAAAAATATCTGTGTTGCTTGATTTGCCAAAATAAAAGGCTCGTTGGTCTGGTATGCCGCCTTGACATTGATGGATTTGAAATAATCATCAGCTCTGGGTTTTGCGATCCTGGAAAACAGGTTATACCAACGATAGCACAACAGAACCACACACCGATGATCATCGAAACTGGAGATATACCGCAAATGAACAATGTCTGTTATGTTAGCATACATTTCAGTTGTCTCTTTGTCATACGTATCCGTGCTCATGATGGCACTATTTTGTGTCTTCCTGCCTTCGTCTCGTGCAGGGGTGTTGTAGCACACATCTCCAAGAATGCAAGATTCATAATGTCTTACCCGAGTATCAGGACCGATTGCTAGTGAGTAAAGGGCATACTCAACTGCCTGCCCATCATCCCGCATCTTCTTAACCTATGGTTAGAAAATAGACAAGTTGATCATCTTATGTACTCAATATATTAAAAAAACTGACGGTGCAATTCAAAAGCTTACATGGCTCTTGAACCATTTCGCAAATCCTGCCATAACCAGTTTGTCAATGTTTCTTGAATTTTGCGGCATTAACTCGTTTTTGTAGATGCTGCACAACATAGTGATCACGTCAAACATCTAAATATATAAAAATGTGCTGCAAGTTTAGTAGATTACGATGTATAAGCTGCAGTACTGCACTTACTTGATATAAGGTAGTATCTCAGGACAGTTATTCAACACATACTAAACCATTTTGTCCAAATCTTTAGGTTTGTCCTCTTGTCGACTCTTCCCTGTAACTCGAACAGAATAATCGAAAACATTGAGCCCGGGATTGTCTTCACCCACCTCTTTGCTAAGCTGATCAGTTGTTTCAATGTATTTTGAGTAGAATGTCAACGCTTCTGTAGCAATGTAGGCCTCTGCAATGGAACCCTCGGGTCTAGCTCTGTTCCTAACATAGCCCTTGAAAGTGCCTAGCCGCCTTTCAGTAGGGTACATCCACCCATACTGTACTGGACCTCTAAGTAGTGCCTCATCAGGTAGATGAACATCCAAATGCACCATCACATCAAAGAAGGCTGGAGGATATATCTTCTCAAGGTCGCATAGGATAGTTGGTATCTTGTCTCTAAGACGCTCCAAAGCATCTATCCTGATATTTCTACTGCAGAGTTCCCTGAAGAATTGTCCCAACTCTGCAACTGCTCTGTATAAGTCAGGGCGGCCCAATCCTCTAAGGATAACAGGTAAAACCCTTTGAAGTAGGACGTGGCAGTCATGAGTTTTCAACCCTTGTACCTTGTTTCCATCTGCATTGACTCTCCTTTCAGGGTTGGAAGCAAATCCATGTGGGAATCTCACACGTGACAGGACCTCACAGAATTCTTTTCTTTTTACCTTATCCAAGACGTACACAGCTGGTGCCATATCCCGTGGTTTACCTTCATCTTGCACCTGCAAATCCTTTCTAATACCCAGGTGTGTCAGATCAATCCTAGATTTTAAGGTATCTTTCGTCTTGCGTTCAATATTAAGAAATGTGCCGATAATGCTGTCACATATATTTTTCTCGATGTGCATCACATCAAGATTATGCCGCAGATCCAAATCTTTCCAATAATCTAAGTCCCATAAAGTGGACCCGCGGGTAAACAATAATCTCTCTTCTACCCTGCCACGCTTCCTTTTCCCGCTACCATTACCAGGATGGTTTCCTGGTGTAATATGCCTGACCTTCTCTAATTCCACTTGCAACTCATCGGCGGTGAGCCTCTTTGGCGCATCACGGTTTTCATGCTTTGCATTGAACACATGTCTTCGGTATTTTCTAGGATGCGGCTTGTCCTTGGCAAGGAAACGGCGGTGTCCAATGTAACAGATCTTGCTAAGTATTGCGTATGCCAGCAGATTCCTGTCACAGCGAGCACATGCATTGTAACCATGTGTTGTTCGCCCTGACATAGTGCCCAAAGCCGGATAATCATGGATGCACCAAATTATAACAGCACGCAGAAAGAAATCAGCTGGTGGGCTGCTATATAGGTCTCGAGTGAGAACACCCCTCCATAGCTGTTGAAGTTCCTCCACAAGAGGCTCCATGAACAAATCAAAATCCTTTCCAGGACTTTTTGGACCTGGGATGAGCAAGGCCATCATGTAGTTTGATTCTTTGGTGCAGACATTTGGAGGCATGTTGTAAGGGATAACAAGCACTGGCCACATGCTATATGTGGCGCTCTGGTGGCCAAATGGGTTAAATTCATCTGAAGCTAAGCCAAGTCTAATGTTTCTCGGGTCAGCAGCAAACTTTTTGTGTTTATCATTGAAGCTTTTACACTCACTACCATGAGATGGATGGCTCATTACATTCTGATCTCTGGACTCCTGGTTCCTAGAATGCCACAGTACATCCTCTCTTGTTTCAGCATCATGAAACAACCTTTGCAATCTTGGTGTAATTGGAAAATGTCTCAGAACATTATGAGGAATCCTCTTCACAGCATCGCCATCTTTCCATCTTGATGATTTGCATTTCGGGCATTCACTTAAGTTGGCATAATCCTTCCAGAACAGAACACAATTATTCTTACAAACATGGATCATGTCATATCCAATTCCAACTGCACGAAGGAAATTCTTCATTTTACTGTAGGTGTGTGGCAACTCAGACGCATCTGGGAAAGATTTGCGGAAAGCAGCCAACATCGCATCGAATGATTTGTTGGTCATCCACTCAGATGTCTTCACCTGAAGAAAGGTGACCATAGCTGAGAATATTGACAGCTTATTTCCTAGGGTGACAGCCACGTTGCATTTTTCCAACAGGCAGGCCCACCGTTTTTCTTCTGCAGGTGAAAGTTCACGGAATGCACGAGCATTTCGTAGCATTGTTTCAATGTTGGTCAAACTCACTGGCTCCGCCACCACCACCTCCTCCTCCTCTTCCACCTGAGCATCAGGCAGATCAAGATGGTGATCTGCTGCTTCCACGTAGTCAATAGCATTGAGGTTCACAGTTTCACCATGATGAACCCACCAAGTATATGTGACCGACATCCCATACAAGTGTAGATGATTTTGCACAGTTGACTGGGGTCTTGTAACTGAATTCATACAACTGCTACACGGGCAGAGCACATCTGATTTCGGACCACCGTACTCAGCTCTGATAAAGTTCATGAAGTTTTCAACCCCCTCGACATATGCAGCAGAGAATCTTCGAGCAGAAGTTATCCAAGTCCTGTCCATCTATTAGACATACAAATTAGTTCTTCTACTAGATATTACAGGAAAAACATATATGCTTTGTTATGAAGTCCAGAAAAAAAATACCTAGGTCGATGTCTAAAGCTATGGCAAGATATTTGGACGAGCAGATCTAAGTTAAGAAATATATGTAAAGCTAATTCAGCAAACAGATTTGAGTGCTAAATTATGGCAGGCTGTTTCAACAGTCAATGAGGCCGAGCACACAGCCATAGAACTATTGAAGGCCATCGCAGCCACAAAGATCGAGTATAAAATGGTGTAGAGCTATTTCACCTAACAGATTGGCTACTAGACCATGGCAATCTACGTCACAATAAATATATGGCAGGATATTTTAGCAACTAATCGACCTTGGCATGCCATCTCAGCTAAGCAAATTGAGTGCAAAACAGGGCAAGGAAGCTTCTTAAGCAAAGCATATTGACTGTAAACTACTTCGGCAAACAGTGAGATTAACAGCGTCTATTAGCTAACATTCAGCGCTACACCGAGATGAACGGGGCCTCAGTCTAGAATGCGCGTACCGTGGGAGAAGCTGACCGCCGTGCTTCTCCACACGAACGTCGCCAGCAGTGGCGGTGCTGACCACCGTGCGCCTCCACAAGAATGTAGCCAGTGGTGGCGGCATGGCTAGAGGACGGCAGTCTATGAGAGTGTACTGTGGGAGCGAGAGGATCGCCATGCGTCCCCTCGAAGAACCGCGGCACCGACGTATCGGCATGGCGGGGAGGGCGGCTTTGGCAGAGCAAATGGAGTGGAGGGTGACGGGGGTGAGGGGGGTTTGGGGAATATCATTGGCTAGTTGGCCGAAGGGCGGTTGAATCGGATTTGGGGGGAATTTTTGGGTAGGGGGGAGGATTTTCGCGTGGTGGGCGGGGGGAGTTTGGTGCATGGTCGGTTTCTCCAAGTGCAGTCCCGCGTGTCAGTGAAGAGGCAAGATAAAGCGCATTCCATTTGCGTGAGCCGTGTGCAGGACCGAATGTGTGTGGGGTGCAATGCGACCACGACAGGAGTGTTGTGAGTGTACCACCTTTTTTCCTTTTAAACTAGGTGCTTCGCCCCCTCAAAAAAATTTGTTGCTTCGCGCGATCCATCGATACTACTACTAGTAATCCGGTAATCCCGACTAAAACAGCGCGGTCGGGTCTTTTCCCTCGAGATATGCTGGGAGGTTGGCCTAGTTCGGTTTTTTAGGATGAGTAATGCTACACCTACGTAATCCCAGTTACGTAATTAACGTAATGTGAAATGTGTGAGCTGTTGATTGTAGATTGGGGGGAGGGGCCCACCACCATGAAAATCATGGGAGGAGAGAGAGAGGCAATTTATGTTAACCCTTTCATAGGTTCCCGTAGATGTAGAAAGATGTGAAATGCGTGAATGTGTAGTGGACGTACTGTTGGAGTGCCTAAGATAAATTGTGTATGTATGGACCCTATGTGTTTATTTTACTTCGCATGTTAGATTTGTCTCGGTTCAATAAAAAGCAGAGTCGTTGATGATGGTGTGCATGTCATCCTGCAATATAGGCCGTCCTATCTATATCTAACGGATAGGAAGGAAACTATGACAATTTACCCGCACTCCTCTCCACATTTGCAGATAAGGCTTTCCCTCGTTCATCTTTTTCTCCCACAAGATCTTGATCTTTCGTGCAAGGCACGGGCATCTTGCTAGTACTCCTACAATATACTATATTATTGTGAAAGTTCATATACACCGGCCGAGATTAATGCAAACACGGCAGATTTTCATTATGTTTCGAACTTTTATAGGATAGAAAAATAAAAGAAACCCGACCCTAAACCTATTCTACGCGGCGACCGATGTCCTCCATTTGTGATCTCTATTTACGGGGGCGAGGTTCAAGACCCGTGAAGTGAAGGTGCGGTCTCCGGCGAGGAAGAGTAGAACACGGGATACAGACCGGCCAGTTGGCACACCATGCCCTGCCGCCTCCCATGCCCTACTCATCCTCGAAGGAGTCCCCGACCTCGGAGGTGCCGGATGTTGGACGGCGGCAAGTAGGACGCGTGGCTGACGATACTCCCGTCGTCGGCCGCCAGCATGGCCACCGCTTGTGCGGTCGCGTCCGCGTCCGGCTACGCCGCTATTGCATCGCGAGAGGCGACTTGAGCGAGGGCGGCGACCCTGAGCTTCATCCTCGAAGACAAGCTCTCCCGCAGAGCGTTCGCACTTACGGTCATGGCGGATGTGGTGCCAGGTAGGAGGACGATGCGCTATGCTGTGGAGGTTGGCTGGGCGTTGCCACTTTAAGTAGCGCATTCCGGTGAGGCCAAGCGTTCGGGTGCGTCATTAAGTCACCGGAGTTGGTTCCTCGGGCACTGAGCCTCTTAACGACGACATACGAAAAGACGGCATGAATGCGGGCAGCTGGCGCCGGATGGGAACGCATCATGCGACGGCGTGAGGGACGAGGGTTTTGGTGTGCCAGGGTAGTCAGCTGCGGTCGTGGCAACGTTGGAGATGCCCTTTGCTCACATGCGATCCTCACATGTCATTGAAAAAGCAAGACGACCCGGCATGGTCTCAGGTCCTGAGGATGCAGTTGGCCGCACTACACCACTCCGCGGATGCGTCGCGGTGCCCCGTGCATCCTCGATGAGCCGGGTGTTGCGGTGTGTTTGGATTGTGGACAAAGTGCACCTTACCAAAATTTTGGTCATGACCCAAAGATTGGTCTTTGTTTGGATGGTTGCCATTTTTTTGGCATGCCAATGAACTCTAGCCAACTCTAGTTCATTTTTCTTGCCAATGTCGGCCAAATCATGGGCAACCAATTCCTCAACCAAAATTTTGGCTACCCAATGCTTTGATGGGGCAACCTTGGGCACAAACCAAACATACTGTTGGTCGTGCCACAGCACTAACGCCACCCTCGGCACACTAAAACCGACCGTGTCTAGCGATGATATGAGCGTGTCGCTCACCGCGGTCGCCGTGTCCAGAGGCGGTGCTGGAGTTGCGCCACGTTGTTGGCCCCAACGACCCACATGAACGGTTGTCGGTGGCGAGGAGGTCGTGGGCCAGCTCCTCCATTGGACTAGTCTGCTCTACGTCGTCCCGACGGGTGTGCCCCACATGTCGGTTTCCCTGTTTTCCTGGCCATATTCGAGCGTCAGTGCTCCGCGTTGCGCATTAGGCCTTTCACTATGTAGGTCAAGCAAGACAACTTATTGTTTATTTGAGCCGTTCAAGTATAATCATGTGGCGTTTGCTTATTTCTCATTCTTCTCCAACCCTCTTCTCCATCGATCATGTCGCCCTTCGGTCGAGTCCATCCTCCCGCATGCCTCATTTGAACATTCCGCCGAGTATCATTTGCATGTACCCACCTTAGTCCTCTTTCAATCGATCTCCGGACCCCGAGATGAAATCGAGAGAGAACGAGTGGGGGAACGTGATACCTAAGGCGGATTCAAAATTTTGAACCGGTGATCATAGCATCCGCAAATCATATATAAAGGGTACTCAATGTTCGTTTCGTTTTTGAACATACAATATACTCCCTCCTATCCTTTCTAGTTTACATATAAGTTTTATGTGTAGTCAAAGTATCTCTACTTTGATCAAAAAGGTATCAACATTCAACAATGCCCAATAAATATTGTTAGATTCGTACGTATACTCAAGATGGTTTCCAATTTGTTTTCAACCACGTGAATGTGCTTGTTCTCACGCATGCTCTTCCTACTAGGATTTCGCCACGTATAGCCAGTCCAATAGTAACTTTTTTAAGCTCCCTGTCCAATAGTACACGTGGAGTACTGACAACATCTCTACTCCCTCCTTCCAGTTATATAGGGCCTATGTGGAGGAGAGAGATGTGAAAAAGTAAGGGGAGTGAGCTCTCATGCAAGAGCCTTAGCTATATACACATTCCTAGTTAAATAGTACAATAAATATGAAGAAAAAGATAGAGAGGAGATGGAAAAAAGTACTAATACAATAGCCAACCTTATATATTTTTTTGCGGGAAATAGCCAACCTTATAGCCCACACTACCGTATGAGTGCATATAATAGATGATGGCTATAGATGACATGGCAGTCCCTCATAGCCATCGATTGGCTATATTATTAACCATGCTCTAATGCGTTTTTAAAACCGCATTTGACTATTGACAAGATTAATAGTATGTGAGATCTATAATGTGAAAATTATATCATTGGAAACTCCTTTCACATACGAATTTGACCATATGCTTTGTGTAAGTTTCATGTCATATATTATTACTCTAACATTTGGTCAAATTTAGCCTCTAAAAACGCATTAGGCCCTGTATAGTAAATGGAAGGAGGGGGTAGTAGTGGAAGTGGATCCTCTGACGTAGGTATCCCTGCCTTACCCTCCCTTTCGGTCACTTACTGGCGGACCCCATGCTTGCTAGGCCCCGCAGGTCAGTTACTCAATGGGTTTGGCCACGTCAGGGGATCTTCATCCGTAGTATACTCCCTTTGTTTTTATTTACTCCGCATGAAACGGAGGGAGTGGTAGTATAATAAATGACGCGGGCGGGGGAGGGGGAGGGATGTCGGTTTGCTCTCAACTACAGTCCCACAAGCGAGCGAAAATGCAAGACGAAGCGTGTTCCATTCGGTGAGCGACATGGAGGGTCCAGTGCGCCGGGATGCAACGCGAACGCGATAAGAGCGATGTACAGTCAAAATCGATTGACTGGTCATCACCGGAACCACTATTCACACCAGAACCTTCGCTGCTCGGACTACGCCAGCCACTGCCCTGAAACCACACCTAATCTCCAGCCCATTCCCCCACCTTTAGATCCCCTAGCCCGCATCAAGCGTCCCCTAGTTCACCGGAAAGCCATGGTGCACCGCAAGATCACTTACTACAAGATGCTGATGCCGGAGCGCCGCGCAGAAATTGTGGCGGCGGTCGGCACCATAGACCTCCGTTCCCAAGCTTGCTTTGTGGCGGGCCAATCCCCGAGCTCTCTAGAGCCAAGCTATAAGGACGACGAAGCCGATCCAATGTTCATGGCAGAGGTCGCGGCGCAGAAGGCCCCCGATGGGTATGAGATGATGGACGTCGACTTCGTGCCGGCGTCTGAGTCCCCCATGGTGCAGGCGGACCAGCGGTTCAACATGGCGATACTAAAGGAGGACCGGGAGGCAGAGGCTCAACTGGATGCGGACCGCACGCATGCCGCTGCCATCGGGGCTCTCCTGCAGGCGGAACCAGATGTCCTGGATGTGAACCGGGCGGCGGAGGCTCAACTTGAGGCGGAGCACGCGGATGCCGCTGCCATCGAGGCCCTCCTGCAGGCGGAACTGGACGTCCTAGACTTGAACCGGGCGGCAGAGGCTCGACTCAACACAGAGCGTGCGGATGCCACTCTCATCGACGCCCTCCTGTAGGCGGAACTGGACGTCCTGGACTTGAACCGGGCGGCGAAGGCTCGACTCGACATGGAGCGTGCGGATGCCGCTGCCATCGAGGCCCTCCTGCAGGCGGAACAAGACGTCCTCGACTTGAACCGGGTTGTGCTCTCGTCCGTGCAGAGCGCCCGCACGCTCCGCGTGAACGAGTAGCTGGAGGCCGAGGACAACCACGGTGCGGAGACACACGTCGGCAGCTACGGCTGGTTCGCGCCGGCAACCAAAGACGACGCGGTCGTCTCTTTCCGCGAGCAGTGATAGTTTTTCTTTATGTTGTTGTTTTTATGGAACTTTTGATGTGTAAAAACATATATTTGTTATGCAAGTCGCCTGACTTGGGTCAGTCTACCATTTCAGGCGGTTGGATGAATGTCCTACGTCTCCTAACCCTTCTTTCCTTCTTCCTCACCTCTTCTTCTTCCCCAACAGACCACCGCACAGGCTGTACGGATACTCCCCAACACGCAGTTGGATAAACATACTCTATGAACAAAAATTGTGTGTCAGTGATAGGATGGCTGAGTTTGGTTTGTTCACATGCGACAGCACGTGTCAGTGAGGGTCCGTTCCCTTGGTTGGGTTTGCGGCGTGCAGGAGCGACTATGTGAGGGTGCGGTGCGACCGCGGCGTGCAGGAGCGACCATGTGAGGGTGCAGTGCGACCGCGACAGCCGTGCGCAAGTGTACCTCCTTCTCATTTTGAAAACTTTAGGTAAGCTTGGCAAAAATGTGTGGTGAAGTTTGGCAATGCAAGGCCTAGACCCAAACAGGATAAGTACGTATGTATTAGGAGTACTAGTGTTAAAAAAGAAAGGCGGGTTTTTCCTTCGCGGGATTTAATCGATACAAATCCTCGTTTCACGTGTCAATTAATGTGTATTTTTTTCTCCAAAGAACAAAGAGCTAACCATCTCACTCCTCGTCGCTTGATTAATGCAGCGCCATGCAAACCAACCTTCTCACTTCCGCATGCATGCAGGGGATATTAATGTCCTTGGTTGCTAGTACGAGGCAAACCCCGTCAATTTTGCCTCGATTAGTGTTAGTGGCCTTTTGCAAATTGTAATTTTGATATACTGGCCTTGTGTACAAAAAAATGGAGGTAGTAACTATATTTGACTTCCTTCCCCATTGCGGTGACGTCGACCAGATCTTTTTTTGTGGTTTGGCGAAGTGCGTTCGACGGAGAACACCATTGAGGGAGACCACAGTAAGTCATTCGCAAGTGCCGCCTGCAAGCCGAGACAACCGCCTTATTTGCATCCAGGAAGTCCGTTGAACCAAAGGACTAGTACTACTAGGAGTACACAATAGCTTCGTCCGTCCAGCTTAGTGTGGTGAGATGGTTTCTCGAAGAAGACGATGGAGAAGCGGAGTCAGCGAAGAGTGAAATGATGGTTGCTTCGTTCGTGCTTTTGTGATTTGACGCCTCACTGCTTTGTGATTTGTGATAGAAGGGATAGGGGAGTAGACTCTGTGCTCTATACTGTACTACATGCGTCCAAGCATGGGAGAAAGAGGAGAGATGTTGCATTTTTCTATTCCTTCAATCAATCAATCAGGGAGCTTCGGTTCCATCTTTTTGGCTTTGGCAACACCATACACAATGGTTCCCACGATGCCAAAAGCTATTTTAACATTTGGCTACACATTGTGGATGCCCTTAACTGTACCACTTGGGTTTGCTCCTGTGTGCTATCTATACAAATCTCAATTATATTGAACTAAAAAATTATAGAATCAAGATTAGTAAAAAGGAGGTGATTTTGCCGCGCGGATGGCGGGGGAGGTTTCTTATTTTCAGAGGACGTTGTCCTGGCGGTTTGCTAACATGCGGTCCCACGTGTCAGTGCTTCACCAAGCCGATCCGCGTCCCACATGAGGCAGAACAATGGCAGAAGCAACACGTGGTTAAGTTGAAGACGATGAGGGAGAAGCAGATTCAGCAACAAGTGAAATGATGGTTGCTTCGTCCCTCCAACTTCTTTTTTTAGCATTATTACTTCGTCCCTCCAACTTAACTGCGGGAAAGGTACAGCTTTGTGATTTGACGCCTCATTGCTCATTACTATGCTGGCGCCATGACTGGTGTGCTTCACCCCGGCTGCTCTGCACTGTATTCCGGTATGGCACATGGACCCAGTAGCTTGATGTCCCACATGTCGGCGAAAGGGACTAGAAGATTTATGAAAGCGAGTGCTCCACTCTTACCACGGAGGAGTACATGACACGACGGCCCAGTGAAATGTCACTTGTACTGTATAGTACTATAGTTTTGCTATTTCGCACGATCCATCGATACAAACCCGATTAAACAGGAAAGGGCGGGATTTTTCCCGCGCGGTAGATGATACTGGCCATACATTTCAAAGGCAATTTTAATGTATGCAAACTGAATAATTAAGGCCTTTCCTAGTGCTCCACGGTGTACAGGTGCTAAGGATGCCACATAGTTAGAAAAATGATGTGGCAAAGCAATTAAAGAGGAGAGAGAGGATTATGGTGACCCCAACAAGAACCAATGCTAAGCACGTGAATCTAGACAAAAATACTACCAACCAATACATGAAGGAGTTTTATTACTAAACAATTAAATAGAGAAGGCTTAGCTACAAAAGCTAAGCACCGATGCATTGGGGACATTAGTTGCTAAGCATTTTAATGCACTTAGCACCCCCACTTTAGCACCAATGCATTGGGAGAGGTCTAAGTAACAATATGATATCTAGTAAAACTAAAAACACATATGATTTATTGTGTTAGAGTGTAGTAGTAGTGATGTATTGCATAGTTGTTAGAAGTAACATGCGAGAACGTGTAGAGATGTAGTTTTGGAGGGCCACAGAGAGAAAAGCGTAATACGGTCACCGAACTTCAGAATAGGCTGATTACGGTCACTATATACGTTTTGCGGTGATTATACGGTCACTTGCTCATGGTTCATCATCGGATTGCACTCTGTTGACCGGCCAAATAGTTAGCGTGGCGCCACATTGACTAGTTAAATTGACCACGTTCCTTGTGGGTCCCACCTGTCAGTTCGCATAGGGAAAAGGTCAGATAAACACAAATTTACGCAGGCACGACAAGACTCCAATCCGTGCGCGGGAATCACCTGGTTGTGTATGTGTCTGTCAGGGCCTGATGTGTGCGCATGCACGTGTAGGTTGAACACTTGAGCGTGAGAGTGTGTGTTGGTCGTGTGGTGTACTGGTGTGTGCATGCATGCGTGCGTGTGTGCGTGTGAGTGTTGCGTGCGTGCGTGGCTGCGTGTGTACATGTGAGTGTTGCGTGCGTGCGTGGGTGCATGTGTTTGTGTGAGTGTTGCGTGCATGCAGTTCATTGCATGCGTGCGTGTGTGTATAATCACCACACCAGCTCCTGTATGTTAAAACAGACGGCTCAGCATACCAATACAAGGCCACCTTGTCCGTTGTGCCCGCGGTCATGACCTCGAACCACCGTCCAAATAATTTTTTGTCATTTGTTTTCATTCTTACTAGCAAGATGCCCGTGCATTGCACGTAACATCAAGATGCATTTGTATGACTAGTTTATCTTGTGAGAGAAAAGGATGAACGAGGGAAGGCCTTATTTGCAAATGTGGAGAGGTGTGTGGGTACCTTTTTGCAAAATTGCCATAGTTTCTTTCCTATCCGTCAGATATAAATCGGACGGCCTATATTGCAGGATGGCAGGCACACCATCATCACCAACTCTATTTTTTATAAGAGTGTATTGTATGTATTTTATAAGAGTTTAGATGTAGAGTAGATACAAGCCGACAGGTGGGCACGATGGTAGCGAGATAATGTGATGCAACACTAGAGGTGCCACGTGGAGCGTTTAACTGGTCAACTAGTCATGTTATGAGCAAATACAGAGTTGTACGGTGAGCTCATGACTGTATAATAACCACTAAACGTAAATGGTGACCATAATGAGTGGATTCTGAAGTCCAATGTATGTATCGTGCTTTCGCTTGAAATACAATGATCGTCATTGCATATATCGCGAGAGAAAGATGAAACATGCGTGAATTTTCTGGGGGCTTACTTTTAGAGGACCTGGAGATAGTTTTGTGTGCATACGTGAAAGGGGTGTACAGGAGGCTATGCGATGGAGAGAGAGATGCTCTTCATTTCTCTTTATTATGACTAACTTTGTATATAGTATAAAAATATACAAATTCGCAGTGCGGAATAAATATCATTGTGGGCACCATGCAATGCAAATTAGCGTTCGTACTCCTCCATATAACTTTGTAATGTTGTATATATGTAG
The DNA here is from genome assembly GCF_018294505.1 of Triticum aestivum. Classification (NCBI taxonomy): domain Eukaryota; kingdom Viridiplantae; phylum Streptophyta; class Magnoliopsida; order Poales; family Poaceae; genus Triticum; species Triticum aestivum. Next base: position 374,800,158 of record NC_057795.1, on the reverse strand, counting down.
AAACTCTAAAATAATTTTTTGGCCACACTTTCAAAAGGAATGTTGTATGCAAAATAAACGTGAAGAGAGGGCTTTTTAGATCAATGGGGTACGTGATGTAACATGTGTGAATGTGTAGTTGATGCATTTGGCGGGGCCTAGAGAGGTATGTGTGTGTATTACGTATTCGAGAGAGGCATGGATAGAGGGGCCGATGGGGGGCGTGGGAGAGATAGCAGGAGAAATGAGAGTGGTCTAGAGAGAGAGACGAATATGACGTCACGACGAGAGATTCCATTCCCTTGAGTGTGTATATGCAAGGGGGAGGGAATAGAGGCACCAGGAGAGAAAAAATTTGTGTGTGGTGTTTGTGTTGGTATGTGTGGTTGTGAGAAGATAATGAGACGTGGGGGCAGAGGGTGTGTCACCGCGTGAGGTCCGGTGGGTCAAGGTGAGGCCCTTCGTTTGGTTCCGTCCTGTGCCACATTGGTCGGCCCGTGACGCATTTAGGAAGACCCATGGATGACTAGTCGTACAAGACAAAGATAGCAGAATTGTGAAGGACTCTATGTCCACTAACAAAGCCGGCTAGGATTTGTAACCCTAGGTTCTCGGACTAAGGTAACCCCTTTATCTCTGATATTACTATTCATCCAACCTAACTTTAAGGGTCATCCTACAGAATGCTCTGCTAGAATCATACCCGTTGATTAGGAAGAGAGGTGTGAGGCAATGCATGAGAGACAGGCCTAAAGATAATGTGTGTACATGAGACACGTAGGCAGGTCCATGTATATAGAAAGGGTCGATGGGGATTGTGTGTGTGTATGCTTGCGAGAGGAAGAGTGCTTGTGATAAAGGTTAGTGAAAACAGTTGTAAATGGTTACGAGAGGGAGGGAGGGTTATATCTAGAGCATGTGTGCGAGAAAGACACCTCGGGAGAGAGTGTGTGAGCATGTGTGAGAGACCACCGATAGAGAGTGAAACTACACGTAAAAAACTGATGTACACATTGATTAAAGATATAAATTGTATCCAAATATTAGGATGGGATCATGATATTTGCAATTCGCATAAGGAGTGGTCACTGATCCATCAGACATCTAGATTCTATCAAATTTGAGCATGTCTATGTTATTATTCGACACAATTGATCCACATAGTTCGTATTTTGAACTCCAGACAATGCATCGCTTTAGCAATCGAATATAAACGTGAGTATAGTTCATGTTGTGTGTGTAAAGCACATTATACATACAAAAGTTACACAATGAACATTATAAATAGCTACCTATGAACTAGAATACATTTGAATTCAACTTAAGGTGGTTTAAAAAAATCGAATTCAACATGAAGTCCATTCAATTATTTGAATTTGATATCATGGCATTTGTAAATCATACCTAAATTATGGGGGCACCAATCTTTACTCTGATTTTGTACATAATAGCATATGTAGTCGTGTACAAAACAGATTCAAATTTAGCTCCTCCATTCCAAAATAATCGTAGTTATAGGATTTTCAAGTGTCAAAAATTCAAAAAGAAGCGGATAATTTAATGAGGTTTCAAACATACAAGGTCAAATATAACATTGTCTATTTAGGTCAATCCTCATAGTTCAAGAGTACTCTAAATGTGAATGCTTGTGTTTCAAAATTTCGAACGAAACGCCAAAAGAGCCTCTACTCACCCGAAACCGTGTGAGACCAATGTTTGGTAGTACAAGGAAATTACTTTTCTAATAACTCCGACCCGTGAAACCAACTGGCCTGACGTCCAAAGGTCTAAACCGGGGTAGGTTTGTAGCTTCATCTAGATGCCACGCAACCGCCTCCGAAAAACATTCATACACAATGGCCGCCTAAGCACACATGCGCGCGGCCAAAATCGCTCCCGCCCACTATTTGCGACACCTGGGATTACCATCCTACCCCCGACCCGCAGTAGGTCTGAAATTTAAGAGGGGACAAAGTTTGTACTTTCCCCAAATTTCAAACAACTGCGTCCCATCTTCTGTTCAAAAAAGCCAAAAACAAGTGCGTCCCAGACCAAAACATGGTCCCCACCACCCGTCCGATTCCCCATTCGTAATCCATGGGCGCCAAAACTACCTCTCCACCAGCCGCGAAACCCCGGCGTCCTCCGTCCGCCACCCCATCCCACCCATCAACCGCCGCCCTCCTCCATCACGCCAGAGCCGATACCCCGACGTCGTCGTCCACCGCAACCTCAACCGCAACGCCCTCCACGGCTAGTAGTTGAAGCCGAGGACGAGCCGTCCGCACCCGAGCCAGTTCAACCACGTCGTCCTGTGCCTCACCGCTGCCGCTCCAACTTCGCCACCGTCCACCGCACCGGAGCTGTTCCTGCTACGCCGTCCTTCGCCGCCTTGGATCTGCTTCCCCTTCACTGATATACGGCCACGGCAACACAGTCAACAATTTGGCCATGGGTTTTTCCAAGGATCCACGGCTCTCCAAAACATCGGTTCCCCCGAAAAAAACAAGAAGATCGCCGCGACATACCGACACCACATTGGCAACCGATAACGATACTCCTCTTCCCTTATTCGTGCAAATCTTACATGTCTGCTTGCACAGTATTCATCCCACAGAAGACACTAGTTGACCACTTCTTCATACTAGATGTTCCTAGTAACTCGCGATGCACAAGGTTTCTTCTCATATACTATTTCACCTTAGCTAGAGGTCCGTCGCCCCCCTGAATTTCAATTTTTGGCCAGTTGATTCCCAATTAACGGAAGCATTCCCCGATGTAATAGGCGCTAGTACGCCTATTACGCCGAGGAAGCGGCACCTTGGTGTTTATCTTAGGGGCGTGTGCGGCCTAGAGCTACTGGCGCCCGATTTGGAGGTCGGCCAGGATTAAAGGGATGGCCTGGGGGCGCTGCCAAGCACGGCAGTGGTGTGAGGTCGAGGGGAGGGCGGGGCGGCGGAGGCAGGGGTCTGGGCTGGTGGTCACTGGTGGTTCGAGAAAGATCGTCAACGGTGACTGGCGGGAGGTAGACGAAGGCCATCTGTCGTTCCTTATAGATCGGACGGTTCATTAAAAAAATCGACTGACCTATTTATTTTCAGTCGGCTGTTATCTTAGATATGACCACATGTGGTGGTGTGCTGGAGGAGTATCTGCATTTCCTGTGCTCATATATTACAAAATCATACGGGGTAGAATCTAATTTTGTTTGCCATGCAATGTTGTAGAGCTATCATATGTCTCTTGTCATTTATTTTTCAGCCACCTGCTATCTGCTACTTTTACAGTGCACTAGTTCTGCACACACTTCACCCATACTCTCACTATTGTGTTTTTATGCAAGGGTATTTCAGAGTCTGCCTCGAGAGAAGCAAAAAAGATAAGAGAGAAGTTGACCCAGCTTTCTTCGCGGTTAGGCACGACATGTTACATCGCTATAAAGGGTGCAGTGTCAGCAGATGGAGCCGGTAAACGTAGCTCTGGAGTTGATGACCTCGCTCGCAATGAACCACCATCCAGGTGCTTGCTTTAACTTCATGGTGTCATATGTGGTTGCATGTTCCATATGGTGTCTAGCTTGTATTCGAAAGGCCGAAGTCGGTCTTTATTAAGATAAGGAAAGATATTTTTTACATGAACCACCATCCCGTGAGCACCAGAAGACAAATATCCAGTCAGGGCACTGGCCGAGCCAATGACAAGCCCAGCAAAGATAGGCATCAGCTGGAAGCCAACTAAAAATTTGCGATGGTGGCGAAGCAGCCCGCCTCCCACCAGGCTCTCAGGTCCTAGATGATCATGCTCACCACTCCAGCCGGATGTCTAGCTTGTATTGCTTCCAATTTGGTTAAACTGCATCTGCTTAGCTTACACATTATACCTTTGAATATGACATGCCTTTCTGTTTTTGGTACATACTAGTACATCTGTGTATTAACCATGTTCTTACATCAAACTAATGTTCTTGTGTATCCCTCATCAATCACTTATGATGAGGCAGGTAGGCAAGGGTACTACTCCTCATTTAAAGAATGCAACGTTAGCCTCCCGACATGATTCTCAAGAAACAAAAATGCTAGATGAAGATAGAGAACGTAGCTCTGTAGTTGATTACAGCATTTCCCCTACACTAGCATCGTAGGTGCTTGCTCTAACTTGGCAGCGTGATATGTGGTTGCATGTTGCATATGGTGTCTAGATTGTAATTCTTCCAATCTGGTTAAGCTGCATGTGCTAGTATGCTTAGCTTATACATTATACCTGTTAATGTGACATGCCTTCCTGTATTTAGTACATAGTACATCTATCTATTAAGCATGTCCTTACATAAAACTATTGTTTTTTTGTATCCCGCATCAATCAATATGACGAGACACCTTTAGTATATGCAGTGCGATATTAGTTGCATCTTTCATATGATTTATAGCATGCGCTGCTTCTAATTTGTTGAAATTCCATTTATGATGGGACGCTTTTAACTTGGCAGAGTCATATTGGTTGCATCTTTCATGTGGTGTCTAGCTTGCATTGCTTCTTATTTGTTGGAATGGTTTCCGCTTAGTTTACACAAACAGTTGTGAACATGCCATGTCGTCCTGTTTTTCGTACATATTCCATCCTGGTATCATGTGTTTGCCTTACATCAAAGTAGTGATTGTCAGTATCATGCATGAATGAGTTCTGAAGAGAGAATTTTATTGCTTTTTCTTGTCGGTTTTACTTGACAATTCAAAATCAATAAAGTGCAAGGAAGTTAGCAAGGCAGATGATAAAGGTGCTCCTTCTGAATGGAGGGCCTCTACAGTTTCTACTCCTCCACACCCCCAAGATGATTTCCAAGACAACACATGCATAGACACTCAACAAAGCTGTGTTTATGATGAGCACGTCTCCCCTAGTGCACCATCATCGGTGCTCCCTCTAACTTGGCACTGTTATATGTGGTTGCATGTTATGTGTGATGTCTAGCTTGTATTTCTTCTAATTTTGTTGAATTCCATCTGCTTACTTTACACATTATACTTGAATAAGACACGTGTTCCTATTTTTAGAAGATACAATATCTGTCTATCACACCATGTTCTTACATCAAATTACTACTGTTGTGTAACCTGCAACAATCACTTATCATAAGACACGTTTGACTTCGAGTGTGATATAGGTTACATCTCGCATTCTTTTCTAGCTTGTACTACTAATTTGTTGAAATGGCACTTATGACGAGACAGTTTTAACTTGGTAGAGTGATATTCGTTGCATCTTTCATATGGTGTCTAGCTTTCATTGCTTCTAATTTGTTGAAATGCCTTCTCCTTAGTTTACACATCATAAGCTGTGAATATGCAATGTTGTGAATATGCAATGGCACTAATGACAAGAGACCTCTAACATGGTAGTGTGATGTTGTTTGCATCTTGCATATGATTTATTTCTTGTACTGCTTCACATTTGTTTAAACGCCATTTATGATGAGACATTGTTAACTTGGCAGAGCGATATTTGTAGCATCTTTCATATGGTGTCTACCTTCCATTGCATTGCTTCTAATTTGGTGAAATGTTTTCTTCTTAGTTTACACATCATAGTTCTGGTTATCTCTTCCGTCCTATTTTTCATACATATTACATCCTCCTATCATGTGGTTGTCCAACATCAAAGTTTAGTTTGTCTGCATCACACATCAATTTGTTCTGAAGAACTAAATTGTTATTCATTTTTCTTGTCAGCTTGACTTAACATGGCACAGAGAAAGAGGAAGAAACACAGAATGGTAGGGAATGAGAAGCGGATGAATCATGCAGATTCTGCTGGTACTGATGGTGCAATAGAAGGTCAAAGTCCAGCGGAAAATTCTACAAACACGGCATCCCATGCTACACGAGCTGCAAAAAAAGCCAAGCAGAAACAAATAGTTGCCACCAAACAAGCAGAGACAGCCCTAGTTCTTGCAATACCTACCACAGTACTACCAGCTGCATGAGTTACTCGTGCGTCAACTGAGCTAGCAGCACGTTCCCAAGCTCCCTTGCCACCTAACACTACTTCCCAAGCACTCTTGACACAAGACGAGTTGGCAATATCAGGTGAACCTTGTGAGCTTCAACAACAAGAAGGTAGTTGCTGGAGTCAAGTTACAGTTGCATGCTTCTTTATATGTAGTCTCACAGTTTGATGTACACTAACACTTCCTATGTTCGTTGTTGGACTAGCACCTAGGCGCAAGAGGAAACAAACATCAGGGATAATGCTCGATAGGTTAACTAAATCTAGAGGAGGAACAATGGAGATCCGTTCTGAGGCAGGTTTAAAAAGGCCACGTGATGCTACAGAGTCAGCCAACTTGGTATCAGAGGCAGCGGTTGCCGTTAGGTGTCATGTACGTATCTTCCCAACATGGATTCAGTACAGGAATGACAAAGACGAAACCCAGTTCAACACCTTCCTCGACCATTTATTTGTAAGTATGGTTATGTATGGAAACTAGTAATATCGTCTTGCTATGTCCCATACTTTCTAGGTTGCTGATAATGAGACTCCCATAATTTTCAACAGATGAGGTTTAAGTTGGATAGCCAAGATGATGCAACCAGACAAGCTTGCACCCATGTTTTCAGGTCTGCTCTGTGACAGTATCGGTATAACTTGAGGAAAACTCACTTTGAAGGCAAGGCTAACAGTGAACTTTCCCAAACATCTCCAGTGGAAAATATATCGAATGAAGACTGGAGGGGCCTTGTTAAACACTGGTCTGATCCGAAGTATCAGGTATATGTGATCAGATCACATGTTGAAGTCCTATTTACGCATGTGCCACACAAATCTATCTTCTTATAGGTGAACTGTTCAAAGAACAAGGCCAACCGTACGAAAGTGAAATTCCAACAGACGACAGGATCTCGTAGCTATATTGCACACTGCGAGGCTCTTGTAATTAGCTGTTGTTTCACTCTTTTTGTTGTACCATATTATCATATCTATATTGACTTGTTCGAAATGCAGAGGAAAGCCTGCAAGGACCAAAAAGTACCTGAACCAAATGTTGTGGAAATCTTCAAGGACTGTCACACCAGCAAGAAGAAGGGCATGACTACACCAGTCAAAGCCGATGTTGTAAGTCCTTAACCCTCATGCCTTTTAACTACTACTTACTCTGACTTGTGCCTTGAGCTGCATGGTTTGCAGCCAATGTCTATTACTCTTTTCAATTTTATACACAATTGTCTTAGCGTATCATTGCACCTTACAAGGTTTAAAAGAGAGGAGTGATGTTCCTTTGATCTTGACCCGTAATCTAGTTCTGTGCTGGACTTGCCCACACAATGTTACAATTGCATGTTTGTCTGTTCTCAGTTGTTTTGTGATATGAATGATGTCATACTATGCTTACTGTATTATAAACGTCGTCTCTTTATCCTTAGCCCTCAATACAATGTGAAGAAATAGACAATACATTAGCGATGGTACATGGTCATATGTTTGGAACCTGGTTTTAGTATGTACTTTGCAATAAAATACAACTAATATTTTACATGGGTTCACCAGAATAAGTTTTGTATATGGACCAAAGCTATTTTGTTTGGTTTTGCTGCCTCCTTAATATCTTCTGTTCTAGTAATACTGATGTAAAACCTCAACTTTTCAGCGAGCTATGGAAAAAATGGTGGAACCGCCACCTTCTGAAGGTGGCGAGGCAACTATAACCGCAATGTCAACTCTTTCTGCAGTGGGTGAGTACCTATCCAATAACAGTGCCAAAAGCACGTTCCTGCGTAATACTAGGTTGGTTGTTAAGGCAATATCGTCCAAACTGCCTCATGATCAAGATATGCAAGCTCAAAGCAATGTTGTATCTACGCTCCAGACACAAGTCCATTCCCTAACAGAGAACCTTTGTGAAACAAGCAGAGACATTGTTCGATGTCGTCAAGATATGCATGGTTTTGAAACCAGACTATCAAACATTTGCTATGTTGTTCAGGAGCCTAGGGGAAATGAAGGCGAGGGTTATGGTGCTCCATCAGACAATACAACATGAAAACATAACTGTCAGGTAAAATGAACTGAGCTTCTGAACTTCTGGTGGTGCATTTATCTGCTAGACTGTTAAGTTTTATGCCAACCTTCCTTTTGTTATATAGTTGTAATTTGATTTGGTGCGATACAAAATTTATTCTTAACGTGCAGCCATCGGCTGAAGAAAACAGCAAACCATTTTTGTATAGTGTAGGGTGTTCCCTATATTTGCACTGGTGGTGATCTTTGATGCCGAGTGGATGTAATTTTGTGCAATCGCCTTAATAGCCTAGAGTTAGTTTTGGCCTTATTTATTTCCTAGTCTTCTTTTTCCCTGGTTTGCTAATGGCCGCAACAACCATGGGCCATATACGGGCCGTAGGATCCATGGTTCTCCTACGGGCCGTAGGATCCATGGGTCTCCTACGGGTCGTCGATAAATGGGCCTCCAACAGGGCTGTAGAATTGGTGTGCCTCAGGCCGTCGGATAAATGGGTCTACATGGGCCGTAAACGGGCGTAATTGGTATCGGCCCAACACGGTAACGGGCCGTTAACAGGCCGTAGGACAGCAAAGGCTTAATTCTGTCACAGGCATAACGGGTCGTTAATGGGCGAGAATATAGGACGGGCTGGAAATGACACAACGGGTTAACAGGCCAGAAATGGGCCGACTCTTGCCATGGGCCAAATTTAACCCATTAGAGGAATAGGCCAGTAACGGGCCGACTCTTGCCATAGGCCGGATTTGGCCCATTAGGGGAACAGGACAGTAACGGGCCGGAAGTAATCGAGGGCCGAAAAGAAGCCCAAGAACGTATGGGCCGTCAATAGGCCGAAAGCTAACACGGGCTGGAAATGGCACATGTAAATCGCAGGCCGTTAACGGGTAAAAAGAAAATTATTGTTCATTATGGGCTAGAGTCCCCGTGTGCCTGTAAAGGGCCAAAATATACGAAGGCCTCATATGGGCCGAAAGACGTCGTGGGTCATACATGGGCCGAAAGTGAAATGGGCTGGTGTTATATTCAACGACCCACATGACGTTGTTGGGCCGATTTCCTTTAGGGCCTAACGGGTCATGAGTTATCGGGCCGTAAAATGGGCTATTTGCGAAGAGACCATTAACAGGCTTTTCATGGGCCAGCCCGTTTACTTTTGACCAAGTCCAACGGGCCGGCTTTGTAAGCTAAATGGGCTAGAGGTGGGCCGTGGCATGTGTCGACATATCATAGGTGCCTATCTGACCGACTGACGAGCTGACACGTGTTTCGTCCGGCCAATAAGAATTTTACACGTGGAAATTTCCCATTGGTCGGGGTTGTTAACGGGTTATCGGATCCAAAACCCGACCCGATAGCTTAACGGCATTCCTTTACGTTGGATGCCACATGTCGATCACCCTTGACGAAAGCACTTCTGTGACGCGTGATTTATCGTCATGGAAGTGGACACTTTCGTGATGATAATTTTGTTAATGTCATGGAACACTTCTACGACAGCACAGGTATGACTATCTTGCTTCTGTCATAAAATCGTCATGGATGTACATGCATGACAAAAAATGTGACCTACTGTGACAAACACGTATCATCACGGAAGTGTATTTTTTTGTAGTGTAGGTCAGTAATGAACTTCATCCAAATTGCTTCTTGTGCTGCCTCCGAGGCTGCCATGTATTCCGCTTCACATGTAGATCCCGCCACAACGCTTTGCTTGCAACTACACCAGCTGACTGCCCCACCATTCAAAATATACACGTATCCGGTTTGTGACTTGGAGTCATCCAGATCTGTATCAAAGCTAGCATCGACGTAACCCTTTACGATGAGCTCTTCGTCACCTCCATAAACAAGAAACATATCCTTAGTCCTTTTCAGGTACTTCAGGATATTCTTGACCGTTTTCCAATGTTCCATGCCCGGATTACTTTGGTACCTCCCTACCAAACTTACGGCAAGGTTTACATCAGGTCTGGTACACATCATGGCATACATAATAGACCCTATGGCTGAGGCATACGGGATGGCACTCATCTTTTCTCTATCTTCTGTCGAGGTCGGGCATTGAGCCGTGCTCAATTTCACACCTTGAAAAACAGGCAAGAACCCCTTCTTGACTGATCCATATTGAACTTCTTCAATATCTTATCAAGGTATGTGCTTTGTGAAAGACCGATGAGGCGTCTTGATCTATCTCTATAGATCTTGATGCCTAATATGTAAGTAGCTTCTCCAAGGTCCTTCATTGAAAAACACTTATTCACGTAGGCCTTTATGCTTTCCAAAAGCTCTATATCATTTCCCATCAATAGTATCTCATCCACATATAATATGACAAATGCTACAGAGCTCCCACTCTCTTTCTTGTAAATGCAGGCTTCTCCATAAGTCTGCATAAACCCAAACGCTTTAATAATTTCATCAAAGCTATGTTCCAACTCCGAGATGCTTGCACCAGTCCATAGATGGAGCGCTAGAGCTTGCACACCTTGTTAGCATTCTTAGGATTGACAAAACCTTCCGGCTGCATCATATACATTTCTTCCTTAAGGAAACCGTTAAGGAATGTCGTTTTGACGTCCATTTGCCATATCTCATAATCATAGAATGCGGCAATTGCTAACATGATCCGGGCGGACTTCATCTTCACTACGGGTGAGAAGGTCTCATCGTAGTCAACCCCTTGAACTTGTCGATAACCCTTAGCGACAAGCCGAGCTTTATAGATGGTCACATTACCATCTGCGTCAGCCTTCTTCTTAAAGATCCATTTATTTTCTATGGCTCGCCGATCATCGGGCAAGTTTGTCAAATTCCATACTTTGTTTTCATACATGGATCCTATCTCAGATTTCATGGCTTCAAGCCATTTGTTGGAATATGGGCCCGCCATCGCTTCTTCATAGTTCGAAGGTTCACCGTTGTCTAACAACATGATTTCCAGGACAGGGTTGCCATACCATTCTGGTGTGGAACGTGTCCTTGTGGACCTACAAAGTTCAGTAGCAACTTGATACGAAGTTCCTTGATCATCATCATTAACTTCCTCTCTAGTCGGTGCAGGCACCACAGAAACATTTTCCTGAGCTGCGCTACTTTCCGGTTCAAGAGGCAGTACTTCATCAAGTTCTACTTTCCTCCCACTTACTTCTTTCGAGAGAAACTCTTTCTCCAGAAAGGATCTGTTCTTGGCAACAAAGATCTTGCCTTCGGATCTGAGGTAGAAGGTATACCCAATGGTTTCCTTAGGGTATCCTATGAAGACGCATTTTTCCGACTTGGGTTCAAGCTTTTCAGGTTGAAGTTTCTTGACATAAGCATCGCCTCCCCAAACTTTTAGAAACGACAGTTTAGGTTTCTTCCCAAACCATAATTCATACGGTGTCGTCTCAACGGATTTAGACGGTGCCCTATTTAAAGTGAATGTGGTTGTCTCTAAAGCATAACCCCAAAATGATAGCGGTAAATCGGTAAGAGACATCATAGATCGCACCATATCCAATAGAGTGCGATTACGACGTTCGGACACTCCATTACACTGAGGTGTTCCAGGCAGCGTGAGTTGTGAAATAACTCCACATTTCCTTAAGTGTGTACCAAACTCGTGACTCGAATATTCTTCTCCACGATTTGATCGTAAGAACTTTATTTTCCTGTCACGTTGATTCTCCACCTCACTCTAAAATTCCTTGAACTTTTCAAAGGTATCAGACTTGTGTTTCATTAAGTAGACATACCCATATCTACTTAAGTCATCAGTGAGGGTGAGAACATAACAATAGCCACCGCGAGCCTCAACGCTCATTGGAGCGCACACATCAGTATGTATGATTTCCAACAAGTTGGTTGCTCGCTCCATTGTTCCGGAGAACGGAGTCTTGGTCATCTTGCCCATGAGGCATAGTTCACGCGTGGCAAATGATTCATAATCAAGAGACTCCAAAAGTCCATTTGCATGAAGTTTCTTCATGCATTTGACACCAATGTGACCAAGGCGGCAGTGCCACAAGTATCTGGGACTATCATTATTAACCTTACATCTTTTGGTATTCACACTATGAATATGTGTAACATCACGTTCGAGATTTAATAAGAATAAACCATTGACCAGCGGGGCATGACCATAAAACATATCTCTCATATAAATAGAACAACCATTATTCTCAGATTTAAATGAGTAGCCATCTCGCATTAAACAAGATCCAGATATAATGTTCATGCTCAAAGCTGGCACTAAATAACAATTATTGAGGTTTAAAACTAATCCCGTAGGTAAATGTAGAGGTAGCGTCCCGACGGCGATCACATTGACCTTGGAACCATTCCCGACGCGCATCGTCACCTCGTCCTTCGCCAGTCTCCGCTTATTCCGCAGCTCCTGTTTTGAGTTACAAATATGAGCAACCACACCAGTATCAAATACCCAGAAGCTACTACAAGTATTGGTAAGGTACACATCAATAACATGTATATCACATATACCTTTGGTGTTGCCGGCCTTCTTGTCCGCTAAGTACTTGGGGAAGTTCCGCTTCCAGTGACCATTTCTCTTGCAATAAAAGCACTGAGTCTCGGACTTGGGTCCATTGTTTGGCTTCTTCCCGACAACTGATTTACCGTGCGTGGCAACTCCCTCGCCTTCCTTCTTGAAGTTCTTTTTACCCTTGCCTTTCTTGAAACTAGTGGTCTGATTCACCATCAACACTTGATGTTCCTTTTTGATTTCCACCTACGCTGATTTCAGCATTGAATATAACTCAGGAATGGACTTCTCCATCCCTTGCATATTGTAGTTCATCACAAAGCTCTTGTAGCTAGGTGGGAGCGACTGGAGGATCCTGTCAATGACCGAGTAATCTGGAAGATTAACTCCCAACTAAGACAAACGGTTGTGTAACCCGGACATAGTGAGTATATGCTCGCTGACAGAACTATTTTCCTCCATCTTACAACTATAGAACTTGTCAGAGACTTCATATCTCTCGACCCGGGCATGAGCTTGGAAAACCACTTTCAGCTCTTGGAACATCTCATATGCTTCGTGCTGCTCAAAACGCTTTTGGAGCCCCGGTTCTAAGCTGTAAAGCATGCCGCACTGAACCAGGGAGTAATCATCACTACACGACTGCCAGGCGTTCATAACGTCTTGAGTTGCTGGGAAAATGGGTGCTTCACCTAGCGGTGCTTCTAGGACATATGCTTTCTTGGCAGCTATGAGGATGATCCTCAAGTTCCGGACCCAGTCCGTATAGTTGCTACCATCGTCTTTCAGCTTGGTTTTCTCTAGGAACGCGTTGAAGTTGAGGGTAACATTAGCGTGGGCCATTTTATCTACAAGAGATATTGCAAATATATTTTAGACTATGTTCATGATAACTAAGTTCATCTAATCAAATTATTTAATGAACTCCCACTCAGATAGACATCCCTCTAGTCATCTAAGTGATACATGATCCGAGTTAACTAGGCCGTGTCCGATCATCACGTGAGACGGACTAGTCATCATCGGTGAACATCTTCATGTTGATCGTATCTACTATACGACTCATGTTCGACCTTTCGGTCTCTTGTGTTCCGAGGCCATGTTTGTACATGCTAGGCTCGTCAAGTCAACCTAAGTGTTTTGCATGTGTAAATCTGGCTTACACCCGTTGTATGCGAACATTAGAATCTATCACACCCGATCATCACGTGGTGCTTCGAAACAGCGAACTTTCGCAACGGTGCACAGTTAGGGGGAACACTTTCTTGAAATTTTTAATGAGGGATCATCTTATTTATGCTACCATCGTTCTAAGCAAATAAGATGTAAACATGACAAACATCACATGCAAATCATAAAGTGACATGATATGGCCAATATCATTTTGCGCCTTTGATCTTCATCTTTGAGGCGCGGCATGATCACCTTCGTCACCGGCATGACACCATGATCTCCATCATCATGTCTTCATGAAGTTGTCTCGCCAACTATTACTTCTACTACTATGGCTAATGGTTAGCAATAAAGTAAAAGTAATTACATGGCGTTTTCAATGACACGCAGGTCATACAATAAATTAAGACAACTCCTATGGCTCCTGCCGGTTGTCATACTCATCGACATGCAAGTCATGATTCCTATTACAAGAACATGATCAATCTCATACATCACATATATCATTCATCATATTCTTTTGGCCATATCACATCACATAGCATACCCTGCAAAAACAAGTTAGACGTCCTCTAATTGTTGTTGCATGTTTTACGTGGCTGCTATGGGTTTCTAGCAAGAACGTTTCTTACCTACGCAAAAGCCACAACGGTGATATGCCAATTGCTATTTACCCTTCATAAGGACCCTTTTCATCGAATCCAATCCGACTAAAGTGGGAGAGACAGACACTCGCTAGCCACCTTATGCAACAAGTGCATGTCAGTCGGTGGAACCTGTCTCACGTAAGCGTACGTGTAAGGTCGGTCCGGGCCGCTTCATCCCACAATACCGCCGAAACAAGATAGGACTAGTAACGGTAAGAAAATTGAACAAACCAACACCCACAACTACTTGTGTTCTACTCGTGCATAGAATCTACGCATAGACCTAGCTCATGCCACTATTGGGCAATGTAGCAATAATTCAAAAAAAATCTACACATCACCAAGATCCATCTAGGAGATTCTAGAAACAAGAGAGAGAGAGAGGATGAGCATCTTCATACCTTTGAAGATCGCTAAGCGGAAGCGTTACTAGAACGCGGATAATGGAGTCGTACTCGCGGCGATTCAAATCGCGGAAGATCCGATCTAACGCCGAACGGACGGCGCCTCCGAGATCAACACAGGTACAGCTCGGGGACGTCTCCTCCTTATTGATCCAGCAAGGGGAGAGGAGAAGTTGAGGAGAGCTCTGGCAGCATGACGGCGTGGTGGAGGAGCTTGCAATTTTCCGGCAGGGCTTCGCCAAGCACTACGGAGGAGGAGGAGGTGTTTGGGAGGGAGAGGGCTGCGCCAGGGGAAGGGTGCAGCAGCCCTCCCACCTCCCCTCTATTTATAGGGGCAAGGGAGAGGGGGGGGTGGCCCCCTCCAGATGGATCTAGAGGGGGCGTCCAAGGGGGGAGGCTTGCCCCCAAGCCAAGGGGACGCCCCCTTTAGGGTCCCCCCAACCCTAGGCGCATGGGCCCTAGGGCGGGTTGTCGCCCAGCACACCTAGGGGCTGGTTCCCCTCCATATTCAGCCCATAGGGACCTCCGGGGCAGGTGGACCCTCCCGGTGGACCCCCGGAACCCTTTCAATGGTCCCGGTACAATACCGATAAACCCCCGAACACTTTCGGCAACCGAATAAGGACTTCCCATATATAAATCTTTATCTCCGGACCATTCTGGAACTCCTCGTGACGTCCGGGATCTCATCCGACTCCGAACAACATTCAGTAACCGCATACTAATTCCCATAACAACTCTAGCATCACCGAACCTTAAGTGTGTAGACCTTACGGGTTCGGGAATCACGCAGACATGAGTGAGACAGCTCTCTGGCCAATAACCAATAGCGGGATCTGGATACCCATGTTGGCTCCCACATGTTCCACGATGATCTCATCGGATGAACCACGATGTCGGGGATTCAATCAATCCCGTATACAATTCTCTTTATCCATCGGTATGTTACTTGCCCGAGATTCGATCGTCGGTATCCCAATACCTTGTTCAATCTCGTTACCGGCAAGTCTCTTTACTCGTTCCGTAATGCATGATCCCGTGACTAACTTCTTAGTTACTATGAGCTCATTACGATGATGCATTACCGAGTGGGCCCAGAGATACCTCTCCGTCATACGGAGTGACAAATCCAGTCTCCATTCATGCCAACCCAACAGACACTTTCGGAGATACCCGTAGTGTACCTTTATAGCCACCCAGTTACGTTGTGACGTTTGGTACATCCAAAGCATTCCTACGGTATCCGGGAGTTGCACAATCTCATGGTCTAAGGGAATGATACTTGACATTAGAAAAGCTCTTAGCAAACGAACTACACGATCTTGTGCTATGCTTAGGATTGAGTCTTGTCCATCACATCATTCTCGTAATGATGTGATCCCGTTATCAATGACATCCAATGCCCATGGTCAGGAAACTATGACCATCTATTGATCAATGAGCTAGTCAACTAGAGGCTCACTAGGGACATGTTGTGGTCTATGTATTCACACATGTATTGCGATTTCCGTTTAATACAATTATAGCATGAACAACAGACAATTATCATGAACAAGGAAATATAATAATAACCATTTTATTATTGCCTCTAGGGCATATTTGCAACAAAAACAACCAGCATAGGCCTAGATGGGCCTAATGCAGGCTACCAAACGCGTTAATAGTGTGCTAAGGCTTGAGGGCTCAGAAGCTGCTCTTTATGGAAGATGTCTCACTGTTACTGCTGCTACGAGCTATGGGCACACGATGCCTCGACTTAGTTTGTTCGTCTTTCTTCTTTTTTAGTTTGTTAGGGCATCTATAACACTGACCCGCAAATTTGCTCCGATAGTTGTCTGCGGACTAGGGCGACCAGTCCGTCGACACTGATTCGAGAGTCGACCATCCAACGCTGTCCGCATACATTTTAACAATTGCTGGAACTAACCGGAGGAAATTCATGCAAACACGGTGGATTCATATAAACCAGACGAAATTCATTGCATTTGACATTTTGGACACTTTAACTCCTCGGCAAGCTGGCTTGGAGCGGCGAGTTGCTGAACGACACGCCAGCTTGGAGCTTTTGCTTCCACGAGCTGGGATGCAGTGGCCTGGACCGCCAATGGAGGTGCAACAGAGAATTGTTTGGCTCATTCTAGCGGGCTCGACGAGCCACCCATTCGGCTTTATGCTGGAGAACTCGTCTTCCTGCTCACCGAATGCCATGAAGATTGTGGAGAAAATGGTGTGCAAGCAAGAGATGGGAGCGGAGTGTGGTGTGATTTTTGCCCGGCGTCTGGCATCATTTCAATAGCAGGGGGCGGCCGGAGCCAATAGGTGTTGTGTTTAATGACGGGCGTCGCGAACAGACGTGTGGCTGGAGTAGGTTTCTTGGCACACACGCGGGTTTTAATGGAGGAAGGCAAGCAGTATGCCGTCGTTTAATGCGGCGAGGAGGCGTGTCCAGCTAGGCGAGCAGCGGGCAGCGCTCTCTTGGCCAGCGTTCACTTCAATGACGGCAGTGAGAGGGCGCGTCCGTCTGTTCCGCCCACCCGTCCGGTCAAATCGCGAGCATCAATGATGACCGCTGCATGCTCTGGGCCGGCATGAATGCAACTGCAAGTGGCGCAGGCATTCGATATAAAGCGCAGGAGAGGCGGGTGGGAATTTTTGCGGGCTAAGTCAGACGCGGGCGTGCCAGCGATCTGCACGTTCGCAAAGCCCCCATATTTGTCTCTGATTTTGCGGGAGTAAGTAAGTCCGGACCGCCCTGCGAACCAATACAAGCCCACGTTAGATGACGCAACACATTCAGATAGTGTGGTCCGGACGTAGACGGGTGGTTTGAGGGTCGGCCTTGAAGATGTCCTTATATAGCTTGTTGGTGTTCGAAAATGCTTTTTGGAGCTCGGCCTCCATGGAGGCCGGTTTTTGAAAAACATAAAATTCATGAAAATTCATAATTTTTACAATTCAAAAAAAACTGAAAAAAATACAGATATACATGGAGGCATGACACACATGTATGTAAATTTTTAGGATGAAATACGTTGAAATGAAGGGTGTGCAAAAAAGACAAATCTGAAGCTTTTTAACACATGATACTATTCATCCTCAAAGTCCAGAAATTTGTCTTTTTTATATAGGTCGCATTTCAAAGTATTTCATCTTGAATTCTTACACGTACATACATTTCATTCTTGTATAGTTCCATATTTTTTTTCAGAATTTTTTGAAGTCGAAAAGTATGAATTTTAAATTTTTAAAAAATAAAGGGCTTCATGGAGCTCGGTCATTAAGACGCCCTACTCGTTGGTGTTTGGCTGACATGAGTTTGAACCCTTTATTTGAGGTGGTCCGGTAGTTGTGTAGTGTTTTCTCTTTTATTCTTCTGAACCTTGTGTCTTTCTTAAAGAAAATCGAGGAGGCAGCCCTTCTTTTAATTAAAAGAAATTCTCATCTAGAGAAGACTTTAGTAAACTGTTAAGAGTAACCTGACACCCTCCAACTATTTGGTCGCTGTCCTTACAGAAATGTGTCTTGTTGCCCATCGAAACTGGTTTCCTAAATTCTTTTCAAAACACCGACCAAACAGGCAAAACCGGACGCGACGCATCCCCGGCCAAAAGGCGGACGCCACATGACGAGACGGCTCGTCGGCCTCCATTCCACCTCGTCGTAAACGCGGAACCGCTCCATGATCACTCCGGCCAATCAGGGATAGCTGGACCTTCCAGTCGCTTCCATCCCTCAAACTAAGACCTCTTCCAATGCAAAGGTGCTTAGATGAAGTGCTAAGTACATTAAATACCTTAGCAACTTAAGTCCCCAATGCATAGGTGCTTAATTTGCTATTGCTAAGCACACTTTATTTAATGAGTTAACACCTAAAGTCTTTCATGCATTGCCCAAATTGTTTCATTTAAGTGGTTTGCCTAGGTTCTCGCGCTTGGCATTGGTTCTTTCTGGAGTCACCAAAATACTTTCTCCCCTCCTTAAATGTTGTGCCATGTCACTTTTTGCTTATGTGGCATACTTAGCACCAGTCCACGATGAAGCACTGGGAATGGCCTAAACCCCGTCACGGCACGCAGCAGCAGTGCCACGCGTCCCTCCCCTTCTCCACCCGCCCCACGTGTGCGTCGAGGTGGCGCTCGCCTCCCCGTTCTGCTCCGCTTATATCCCATCAGTCGACCAAGGCTTTCACCATCCCACACACAGCATTTAGCGATCGAGCAACAAGCCAATTCGTCACACTCACAGTGATCAAAGATTTTGAGATTGCCTAGTAGCTGCACCGACGTACGTGCGACGATGGACGCGCCGGCCATGCTCACGCGCAACCACGTCCCCGAGAACATCGCCGGTGAGTAGTGCCACGCCGAATCTGGCTTCTGGATTCCCTGCACGCACGGCGTCGTCATTCATACATCCGTTATGAGTTCGTTGTTGATTTACTTGCAAATGTGTGTGGCTGCAGCAGAGGAGGGCGGGCAGCAACAGATGCACCGGGACGAGAAGCAGCACAAGCCGGTGCTCAAGAAGGTCAAGGACAAGGTGAAGAAGATCAAGAACACCATCGTCGGCCATGGCCACGGCAACGGCAACGGCCACGGCCACGATCACGATCACGAGCAGGACACCGGTGGTAGCAACAGCACCGACGAGGACGAGGAGGATGTGGCGATGAGGGAAGCAGAGGTGGAGAAGGGCGGGTACCAGCAAGACGTCGAGGACAAGCCCATCTTCACGGACTCCAGCCCCGAGCTGCACGGCGCACCCAGTAAGTAGATGCTCGCTATGTTCTGTCCATGTCCCTCGTGTGTGTGTGCATGTGTTGTGTCGGTGCTCAAGGCTTGTATCGCTCGTGATAATCCGTTGCAGTGTACGACTCGGAGAGGATCCCAGCGGCGGCGAAAGAGGTGAAGCACAACGACGCTCCGGGGGTGCGGCTGGGTGACATTGGCGGCCTGGCAGCGGCGCATGGGGTGAAACGCGACGACGCCGCGGGGGAGCGGCTCGGCGACTTCGGCGGCCCAGCGTCGGCGAAGGAGGTGAAGCGCGACGACACCCAGGGGGTGCGGCCCGGCGACTTCGGCGGCCCGGCAGCGGCGCATGAGGTGAAACGCGACGACGTCGCGGGGGAGCGGCTCGGCCACTTGGGCGGCCCGGCGTCGGCGAAGGAGGTGAAGCGCGACGACACCCAGGGGGTGCGGCTCGGCGATCTCGGCGGCTCCGTCGTCGAGGACCCGGCCGCGCCGAACTCGAGGACGCCCATGCCGCGAGGTGGCGAGGACATCGGCACCACGGGCGTCGTCCGTGACTTCGAGGCGATGACCGTGTCAGACGACCCCAAGAAAGTCGACGTGAGCAAAGAGTATGAGGCAATGCCGGTGTCGGACGGCACCGGCGAGGAATGGAACGACGCACCCACGGACGCCGAGTACACCGGGAGCTACACGGACAGGCTCAAGAACACGGCGGCTGGCACGACAGAGTACGGCAAAAAGCTGGCGAGCACGGTGTATGAGAAGGTCGCCGGCGTCGGCACGGTCGTGGCGAGCAAGGCGCAGCAGGTCACCCCCGGCTTCGGCGCTGGCGGGAACGCGCAGGACGACTCCAGCGCAACTGCCGCCCCTGGATCGATGACCGCAGGTGCCGGGAAGAGGGACGTAGACTTGCCGAAAGAGGGAACGCCGGCGTCGTTCACCGGCTCGGAGGGACTGAAGAACGCGGCCACGGACGCGACGGGCACGGAGAGGCTGAAGGACGCGGCCACGGACGCGACAGGCACGGCGGGGCTGAAGAACGCGGCCACGGACGCGACGACGGAGGCCGCGCCTGGCGCGACGTACACCGACAAGATCATGTCCGCGGCGGCGGGCACCACGGAGTACGGCAAGAAACTGGCGAGCACGGTGTACGAGAAGGTCGCCGGCGTGGGAACGGCCGTGGCGAGCAAGGCGCAGCAGGTGACACAATCCACCCCTGGCGTCGGCGCGCAGGACGGCGCCACCACCACTGCGACGGCCACCCCAGGCATCGGTGCGCAGGACGGCGCCACCACCAGGGCGACGGCCACCCCTGGCGCGGGTGGGCCGGGGAACGGGCAGGACAAGGGGGTGACCGGCGTGACAGCCTACATCGCCGAGAAGCTGCGCCCAGGCGACGAGGAGCGCTCCCTGAGCGAGGCCATCACCGGCGCCGTGCAGCAGCGCAAGGAGGGGGTCGGGAGCACGGTGGCCAAGGCGCGCGAGGTCCCGGCACAGGCGGTGACCAGGGCGCGCGGCGCCGTCACGTCGCTCACCGGCGGGAACCGCGTCTCGGAGACCGTGCAGCCCACCACAGGTACGCACGACACGCCCGGTCACCCTTAACCGCAAACAAAATTTCGGCGTTCGCAGCTGAGCTGATGACGACGGGTTCTTGTTCTTGTTGCTGCAGAGGGGAACATCGGGGAGGGCGTCGCGGCGGAGGGGCCGGTGCTTCACGGCGAGGCTCCGAGGACCAACACGAATGTGATGTGAAGTGCCGCAGCGTGTGATCAGTGCGCCGGGGTCGTGGGATCGCTGGAATAAGTCGCCTGGCTGGTTCAGGTGTACACAACTGGAGTTTGGATCTGGGGCTTAGCTGGTTTATCGTTCGTGTATGTATTTTGGGCTTCTGTTCCAGAAGTGTTCGTGTAAGTTTCACACGTTCTGTGTGTCTGTAAATCATGTACGATACGCGTGGGTATGTACATATTTCTGTCTTTGTCTTTTAAGTTCTTCTGAACTTCCTTCCTGTGTAATCTGTGTGTTCAAAGTTCAAACACGATGTTTCTTCGTCTGTTTTGTTGTGCTCGTCGTTTCCAAATGACGTGTGCTCGCTCTGATCAGCTAACGCTGAACTTCTTCAGCAGCATTGTACTACACCAAATTGGGAAGTTCAGGCCCTGTTTGGTTTCAAATAAGTCACCAACTTATAAGTCTTATTTTGCCAAACAGACCCGACTTATAAGTCATCCCAATTTATAAATTATAAGTTGCTCCACCCCATCTTAAAATTTATAAGTATCCTTTTTGCGTGGGTCCTACCAATGCATGATGTTGATTGGTGTGGGTAGGTGTGTCAGATGACTTATAAGTCAGGTGACAACCAAACGGGCGTGACTTATAAGTCACTGGTTTTAAGTCACCTGACTTATAAATCGGGTGACTTATTGAAACCAAACAAGCCCTCAGTTTAGAGCATAGCCAACAACTTTTTTCTTACCTTTCCACAATAATCTCTACTTCTGTAAAAATCTGAGTTGGTGGCGCTGGTGTTTCTGGCATTTTTATTATCGGATCTGCATCTAACGGTTTTTTCGATAAAGAACATTTTATATATCGAGGTGATACAACCGTATTGAAGAATGCCCGGCCTCTGCATAGCGTGATGCACACAGCTAACATGTCCAACAAGCCTAAAAATAAATATCATTTTACAACAAAAGTAAATCAGTCCAGCCTAGGATGGGGCAACGCCTATTCGGAGACTACACCGCCATCCATGTTAGGAGAAAACCTCACTGGCTGTATGCTCCAGCCGTAGACGCATCATAAAAATGTCTCTGTCCTCCGACCTCTGCAGGATAGACCACATACGGAGCCATCGCGTACACGCATGGATAACCTGCACAGGAGATGAAACACATTTATTGTTAAAAATCACATCATTTCTGGTGAGCCACAGTGCCTAACATAAGGCAACTGCTCCCACGAGTAGATGTGCAGAAAATTGTTTATTGATACCCCGCAACCAATAGCCGAACATGTTACGCGCAGTACATGGAGGATATAGATTTGAAGCTACTAGAACTATGACCCAGACTACACGAGTAAACTTACGCTCAAAAAATAAGTGTTTGATGGACTCGTCATGTTGGCAAAAGACACATGTCTTGCTACCTTGCCAGTTGCGTCGTGCCAAGTTATCTCTAGTTAAGATGACCCCTCTGTTTAAAAACCAGAGGAATATCTTCACTCTTAGGGGAATTTTGAGCTTCCATAATTTCTTGTTATCAACCGGTACATCAGTGTGGGTCATTGCATCATACAAGGATTTGACTGAAAAGGTACCATTCTGATGCAAATTCCATCGAAACTTGTCTGGTTCGCCTGACAGCTGAATAGCCTCCAGACGATTGAGTAATTCATTCCATGCTACCAGACGAGGCCTAATAAGGTCCCTACGAAAAGAAATATCAGTGTTTTCTTGTCCCAATACTCGTTTGATCGTGACTAATTTATGTCTGACGATCCTATACAAGCTAGGGTATTGCACCACAAGAGGAGTGGCCCCCAGCCAGGTGTCTTCCCAGAATCGAACCTAAGAGCCATCCCTAACTGAGAAAGTACCAAATTGAAAAAAGAATTCCTTGGCCTTCATCACGCCACTCCAAAAATGTGAATCACCGGGTTTCCAATAAACTTGAGAAATGGCTTTAGACCCCACGTATTTGTTACGAATGATTTCCTGCCATACTCCATTCTCAGTGAGTAGTTTGTATACCCATTTACTCAAGAGAGCGATGTTTTTAATCTCAAGATCCTGAATTCCAAGGCCCCCTTGACTTTTAGGTCGGCATAATATACTCCACCTAGCCAGCCGATATTTCTTGGATTCATTATCACACTGCCAAAAAAATCTGGATCTAAAATAATCAAGACGTTGTAGAACCCCTTTAGGTAAGTGGAAGAATGACAACATGTATAGAACCATGTTGCTGAGGACGGAATTAATCAGAATCAACTGTCCCCCATACGACAAGAGTTTGGCCTTCTAGCTGGCTAGGCGTTTCTCAAGTCTTTCTTCCACTTGCTTCCACTCAGCGATAGTTAAACGCCGATAGTGAATAGGAATACCTAGATACCTAATCGGGAATTGGCCGAGCTGACAGCCGAAAATCTCAGCATACTCAGATGCGGACTCTGCAGCATCGCCGAAGCAGAAAAGCTCGCTCTTATGAAAGTTAATTTTGAGACCAGAGAGCTCCTCAAATGCACATAAAAGTAATTTGAGGTTTCTAGCTTTATCTAGGTCATGATCTAGAAAAAGTATAGTGTCATCCGCATATTGTAGAATAGACGGATCTTCTTCTACTAGATGAGGAATCACGCCGCTAAATTGACCGGCCACCTTAGCCCGCTCAACAAGGATAGCTAACATATCAGCTACAATGTTGAACAAAATAGGGGAAGCAGGGTCCCCTTGGCGAAGCCCCTTCCTAGTCTGAGAGTAGTTGCCAACATCATCGTTGACTTTGTTTTTGCATCTAACGGTTAGGAGGCCATAACGGTGGCGATTTTGCACAAAGGCGCCCACACTAAGGTGGATATTTTTAGACAGGGGAGGCGTTCGCACTAAGGTAGATATTTTTAGACAACCCTTGTCGTGCTGATATTTTTAGATAACCCATATCTCTCCCGACTAGCCACATCACAGAAAAAGCTCCGTACAAACAGGCAACAGTCGACAGTGTTAGAACCGATCAATCATGAAGATTGTTGACGGCACTGCCCGACCCTCCTCTCCACCCTATCTCCCACCACTACCACGACTCTCCATTCGTCTCTCCCGCTCTCTTCCTTCCTCCGTTCGATCACACGCCTCCTCCACCGGCGACCTGTGCAATACAACTTTGCCTCTGGCGGCGTTCGTGCCCAACAAAGCCCCTCATGCCTCCTCCATTTCCTGCTACAGGAGCCCCCTCCCACCATTGCCCCTGACTATGTGCTGCTCATCCTCGGCAACATTACCTACACCTACTACTAGTAAGGAGCACATTTGATGCGGAGCATCCCACGTTCATCCCCATGTGCACTCCGACTACTCTTCAAGCCCCAAGTGGACATATGACAAGACCTCAAACATACGCCATTGGACACAAGCTGAATTCACTCCTCTTCGAACCGTCACTTTCCATATGTGAGACATGGCTACTACCTC
Organism: Triticum aestivum; assembly: GCF_018294505.1. NCBI lineage: Eukaryota > Viridiplantae > Streptophyta > Magnoliopsida > Poales > Poaceae > Triticum > Triticum aestivum. Next base: position 374,775,504 of record NC_057795.1, on the reverse strand, counting down.
ATCCATGGACCTTGCCTATACTCAGGTACAACCGAGATGACCATGGAGAATCAAAGGACCAAGGACAAGCATGGAAGAGGAGAAGGAAGAAGAGCCAGCTGCTACAGGCCCCGGACATCCGGCCCTACCCGCAAGGCCGGACATCCGGCCACAGCCGGGACATCCGGTGCCCATCACAGAACGCGTCCAGAAGCTGGACCTCGCCAGCACGGACATCCGGCCAGAGGCCTGGACATCCGGCTCTTCCCGAGCCGCCGGACATCTGGCCCCCAGCCCGGACATTTGGACCCCGCTTGTCCAGAGAGCAACCGTAGGGCACCCAGGCCAGCCCGGACATCCGGCCTCCCAGCCCGGATATCCGGCCCGTCGCGAAGCCCCGGACATCCGGCCCCAGCCCGGACATCTGGCACCTGCCTGTGCACAGAGAACGGGCCAAGGGCCCATGTATCCCCCTCTCAGTTACCCCTTCATGGGCTAGCACTATATATACTCTCCCACCTCCTCCTAGTTAGGGTTAGCAAAGGATTAGCTCATTTGAGATAGAGCTTTCCTCATCCATACGGATCTCCTCCTCGTGAGAGACCGCGGCCTCTTTTGAGAAGATCCACCTGGATTCAAGACCCCTTTACGGGAAGATCCCTCGTGGATTCAAGACCTCCTCTCGGAGATGAACTACCGCCACTTGTATCATCCTTTGTTGGATTTGGACCGTGTATCTCTTTGTGTTTCTTGGATCTAGCACATGTGTGATCATATTCGTGTTGGTTGAGTGTTTTCTCTTGTGATTCCCCGTGATTTTCCTCGTTTCCTTCCGCACGTTCTTTGTGTTCCTCGTAGGGATCCTCTCCAAACGTGAAAGATCGGCCCCTAGGGTTCCGCCCTATATCATCTTGGTATCATGAGCCACGTTGATCATGTTTTTGGAGCCCCTGCCCTTTGTTTTCTAGCTTGATTTTGTTGATTTCGTCCTAAATCCAAAAATCCCCACCGAAAATAGCCCCCAAATTTTTTGTGATTTGTTGGTTTTGATGATGTTTTGTTGATTTTGATCCGTGGATTTGCTTGGTTTCGAGTGGATCTAGCATCTCCCCAAGTTTCTGTAACACCCCGAGATTCATGCCACAGTAATCTCCCACTAATCATGCCATGTCATCATGTTTACCTTGCCTAGTTGCCACTTGTTCAAAACATCAAGTCCAAAATTCAAAATTTCTCAAACATGAATACAAAAATGTTCATCATGTGCCAAATATTCCACAACTAATATTGGTGGTGAACCAACATTTTTGCAAAGGGTTTAAGTGGCCTAAACTACTTAAAGCAGTGGCTAAAACAATAGTTTAAATGCCTTTTTACTTTATAAAAATTTCAAACTATTTCAAAAGCCTCACAGCCTTTTTGTGGCAGTGCTAACTATTGCAATGTATTTATGTGGCCAAGTTCCACATTTTTACAAAGACCAATTGGCAGCTCAAAATATTGCAAGCAAATTCTGCAAACAGAATAAAAAATAAAACAAAAAGAGAAAGGCCAATAACCCCTTTCCCCACCGGGCCTCAACCCCGCCA